>NW_028318244.1:2765000-2980000 GCF_062004578.1 Staurois parvus | reverse complement strand
GTCAATAAGACTTGGTTTTAACTTTTGGTCTCTAAGACTTGGTTTTAACTTTTGGTCAATAAGACTTGGTTTTAACTTTTGGTCTCTAAGACTTGGTTTTAACTTTTGGTCAATAAGACTTGGTTTTAACTTTTGGTCAATAAGACTTGGTTTTAACTTTTGGTCTATAAGGCTTGGTTTTAACTTTTGGTCTATAAGACTTGATTTTAACTTTTGGTCAGTAAGGCTTGGTTTTAACTTCTGGTCAATAAGACTTGGTTTTAACTTTTGGTCTATAAGACCTGGTTTTAAGTTTTGGTCAATAAGACTTGATTTTAACTTTTGGTCAATAAGGCTTGGTTTTAACTTTTGTTCTATAAGGCTTGGTTTTAACTTTTGGTCTATAAGACTTGGTTTTAACTTTTGGTCAATACGGCTTGGTTTTAACTTTTAATATGTGAGTGCAATATGGGCATCGTTTTATTAAAATGTTTTATTAAAATGTGTACAGTATCACTCTATTGGTTTTCCAGTCATTTCTATGCATTTCCATCCATCCATGGGCAAGTACATGAAGGTTGTCAAGGAAGGTTTTTTGGAGTGTAGTGGATTGTGATAGACAGTCCACGTTTTATTAGATGATCAGTAAAATGACAATTTTATGGTCTTGCTACTGTCGGTATCTTGCTCTTTAAATTCCTTACTCTCTTAAGTAAACAATCAGATATAGGTTGACAGAACAATGATGATAATTAAGATGGCGCCTTCATATGGAGTCTCACCCTTGGTGACTCATTAGGAGAAAAGTATCTTTTAATGTAAACAACCCCCATAAAAGGGAATGAGTCTCTTTGGGGACAATGATTGGAAGATATCAACACGGATGGACGAACACGCAGAAACCCAGTGGACTTTTCACCCAATCAATGTATATGCTTTGCCTGCATCATATGCCCTATAAATGATACTGTTAGTTCCTCAATAAAACAGAATTTTAGGAAGTTGGCAAACTGCGAAGTGTCAGTGTCTTACTTCCACGTGCACGTATTCTCATATTAATTTGGCTCACTGGTAGATCACGGTAAATGGTCTGTAAGTGACCTAGTCCAAGACAGGAGTAGGCATATATTTGGTACCCACCTGAAAGATTCTCATGAGCATAAAACTGGTTATATGTTCACCAAATGTGAGCGTAATTATAGGCAATACTTCTAATTACTGAAAGGTTTATACAGTATCACACTATTGATGTTTTGTTTTCTTTTTCCTTTTTTATCCATCCATGAGTGATCATTGGGAAGTGGTCTAAGAAAGCTTTCTCTTTTTCTTTGATTGGAGCACAAAAACAACCTTTGTGGGACATTCGGACTTTTTTTTATTACTTTTCATTTCTTTTTTTAATTCATATTACATGTTTAATCATTTTTTCTTGCGCTGTGGTTTTGTTTTTATGGTGTGATGTTTTTTCATCTTTCAGCAGAAGCATTTATTCATTGGAGTTTTCTTTGGCGCAATTTTATATTTATGCCATTGCTAGTTGCCTGGCTGTCTTTCTGATCTGATGGTTGGAACCTTCTGATAGACTGACCTGTAACTGCATTCCGACCAGGAATTCTGTATCCCCGCCTGACTTTCCAGTTTGGTCGAGGTTCAGGTAATAGTCTCAGGCCAGGGCATCCAGGCAACCAACATTCTGAGCTAGGGAAGCAGAATGGCAGCCTCTGTGTTGGCCATGCAACCTTACATTGAGCTGCCACTTCTGCTCCAAGAGGGAGCGAATACAGAAGAAACGGCGAGATTGGCAGCCTCTGTGTTGGCCATGCAACCCGACATTGAGCTGCCACTTCTGCTCCAAGAGGGAGCGAATACAGAAGAAACGGCGAGATTGGCAGTCTCTGTGTTGGCCATGCAACCCGACATTGAGCTGCCACTTCTGCTCCAAGAGGGAGTGAATACAGAAGAAACGCGAGATTGGCAGCCTCTGTGTTGGCCATGCAACCTGACAATAAGCTGCCACTTTTGACAAAAGAGGGAGCGAATACAGAAGAAAAGTCGAGATTGGCAGCCTCTGTGTTGGCCATGCAACCTGACAATAAGCTGCCACTTCTGCTCCAAGAGGGAGCGAATACAGAAGAAACAGCAAGATTGGCAGCCTCTGTGTTGGTCATTCAACCTGACAATGAGCTGCCACTTCTGCTCCAAGAGGGAGCGAATACAGAAGAAACGGCAAGATTGGCAGCCTCTGTGTTGGCCATGCAACCGGACAATGAGCTGCCACTTCTGCTCCAAGAGGGAGCGAATACAGAAGAAACAGTGAGATTGGCAGCCTCTGTGTTGACCATGCAACCTGACAATGAGCTGCCACTTCTGACAAAAGAGGGAGCGAATACAGAAGAAACGGCAAGATTGGCAGCCTCTGTGTTGGCCATGCAACCTGACAATCAGCTGCCACTTCTGCTCCAAGAGGGAGCGAATACAGAAGAAACGGCGAGATTGGCAGCCTCTGTGTTGGCCATGCAACCTGACAATGAGCTGCCACTTCTGCTCCAAGAGGGAGCGAATACAGAAGAAACGGCGAGATTGGCAGCCTCTGTGTTGGCCATGCAACCCGACATTGAGCTGCCACTTCTGCTCCAAGAGGGAGCGAATACAGAAGGAACAGCGAGATTGGCAGCCTCTGTGTTGGTCATTCAACCCGACAATGAGCTGCCACTTCTGCTCCAAGAGGGAGCGAATACAGAAGAAACAGCACACACAGCAACCCCCTGCCCTGTTCAGGCAGTTCAGAAGTGGAGATCTGGATTGTTGCAAATGCCCAATTCCTGGCTGATTCTTGCAAACTTTCTGGTGGTAATCTTGGAAGAATGAATTACTGCATTAATCACGTTCTCTTTGGCTGGTAATTTTTTCCTGCAAGTGTATAAATCTAAATGATGAAAAGCAATGTCTTCTTACAGAATATTCGCACTGCACAGTGGGGAAGAGCCAAACACTTCTTAACATATTTATAAGCGTCAGGCTGAGAAGCTGTGAAATAATTTGTATGCTTTATGCGGGTCATGTTTAATTCATGCACCCCTCTCTGGAAGGTTCTAAAATGTTGATCTAAGGCTTTATCGCAACTACAGCAATGCCAAGAGCCCCACACGCAATCCCGCTTTGAAAATAATCCTCTGGACGTATGTGCAGGGCTACGGGCAATTAAAAGTAATAAAGAAACCACAGATTTGGGGAATATAATTGTAGGATGTAGGAATGGAACAGACAAAATGTTACAATAATTTTTAAAGAGTCATTCCACCCAAATAGAAAGTAGAATGTAAAAAGAAAGCAACAATGTGATATTGTACAGGTACAACAAAAAATACATGTTGATCCTGCCAGAAATGCAGTGGTCTTACTTCCTGTGAACTGAACGGAAATATCAAACAATATTATCATCATTCACCTTCCCCCCGTCTTATGCAACTGAAGAAAGGAAAGGTGCTGTAGTCCAAATCAGGGATGACAACACTGCTCCTCTATGGATAGTGTATAGCAAGTAAGTGAGCGTTGTCACATTGAGAGGGGATGTGTTGCTGGCAGGATCACAGAGAGAAAAAATATTGAAAAAAGAAAAACTCATGCAGCCATCACATATCAGGATTGATAAACTGCAATAATCTACATCTATTTAGGCTTACCTAAGGTCTGAAGGTGCAGGAATTGGGGGTGATCTGAGTTGTGAAGGTGCGTTAATTAGGGTGATCTGGGGTGTGAAGGTGCAGGAATAGGGGTGGTCTGATGGCGCAGGAATTGGGATGATCTGAGGTGTGAAGGTGCTGGAATTGGGATGATCTGAGGTGTGAATGTACAGGAATTGGGATGATCTGAGGTGTGAAGGTGCTGGAATTGGGATGATCTGAGGTGTGAAGGTGCTGAAATTGGATGATCTGAGGTCTGATCGTGCAGGAATTGGGGGTGATCTGATTTGTGAAAGTACAAGAGTTTTGGTAATCTTAGTTGTGAAGGTGCAGGAATTAGGGTAATCTGAAATCTGAAGGTGCAGGAATTGGAGTGCTCTGAGGTGTGAAGGGGCAGGAATTGGGATGATCTGAGGTGTGAAGGTGCAGGAATTGGAGTGATCTGAGGTCTGAAGGTACAGGAACTGGGGTGATCTGAGGTGTGAAGGTGCTCGAATTAGTGTGATCTGAGGTGTGAAGGGGCAGGAATTGGGATAATCTGAGGTGTGAAGGTGCAGGAATTGGGCTGATCTGAGGTTTGAAGGTGCAGGGAGTGGGGCTGATCTGATATCTGAATGTATTGGAATTGGGGTGATCTGAGGAATGAAGGTGCAGGATCTGGGGCTGATCTGAGGTCTGAAGGTGTAGGTATTGGGAGGGACCTGAGATGTGAAGGTACAAGAATCGGAGTGATCTGAGATGTGAATGTGCAGGAATTGGGGGGATCTGAGGTGTGAAGGTGCTTGAATTGGGGTAATCTGAGGAGTGAAGGTGCTGGAATAGGAGTGAGCTAGGGTGTGAAAGTACAGGAACTGGGGTGATCTGAGGTCTGAAGGTGCAGGAATTGGGGTGAACTGAGGTGTGAAGGTACAGGAATTGGGGTGATCTGAGGTCTGAAGGTGCAGGAATTGGGGTGAACTGAGGTGTGAAGGTACAGGAATTGGGGTGATCTGAGGTCTGAAGGTACAGGAATTGAGATGAACTAAGGTGTGAAGGTACAGGAAATAGGGTGATCTGAGGTGTGAAGGTACAGGAATCGGAGTGATCTTAGACATGAAGGTGCAGGAATGGGGTTATTTGACACATGAAAGTTTAGGAATTGGGGTGATCTGAGGAGTAAAGGTGCAGGAATTGGGTTCATCTGAGGTGTGAAGGTGCAGGAATTGGGGTGATCTAAGATGCGAAGGTGCAGCAATTTGGATAATCTGAGGTGTAAAGGTGCAGGAATTGATGTGATCTGAGACGTGAAGATGTAGGAATTGGAGTGATCTGAGACATGAAGGTGTAGGAAATGGGGTGATCTGAGATATGAAGGTGTAGGAATTGGGATGGCTGAAAACTTGAAAAACCTGATGTACACTCTGGTGGGCAAGTTCTGTCACTGTCTGCTTTCCTACTGCAACTCACCAGACATCCAATTATGTTAATATTTCTGGTCCGTGCACACAGGCACATATTTTTATGAAGGACGAATCCTTTAAATATCTTGTTAACTTTGTAAAAGTTTTCAGATACATTCTAAAGTGTACTTCTTTGTTTCTCCTGTGCAGAGGCGGATAAATCTCTGTGGCATGATCCTTTGTAATGCCTTGTTTTTCCCCAGCGGCGTACAAAGATTTCTGATATAATGGTCAATTAAACAGATTTTCTTACAAAGCAATGCTCCCAGGTCGGACAAAGGCAGAGAGTCCGTGTGTTTACAGGAAACATGTTCCAGCTGTTTGATCAGTGGAGATGCAGATAATCTCACAGTAGTTGGTTACAATGCTACTCCTCAGTCGATGATCATACGATGCTGTATACATGAACACAACGTTGTATAGAACTGGTTTTACTTGTGGAAAAAAGATATATATACACTATATTGTCAAAACTATTGTTCAGCCTGCCTTTCCACGCACATGAACATTAATGGCATCCCAGTCTTAGTCCGTAGGGTTTAATATTGAGTTGGCCCCGCCCTTTGCAGCTATAACAGCTTCAACTCTTCTGGGAAGGCCATCCACAAGGTTTAGGAGTGTGTATATGGCAGTGGTTCTCAACCTGTGGGTCGCGACCCCTTTGGGGGTCGAACGACCCTTTCACATGGGTCCCCTAAGACCATCAGAAAACACATATTTCCAATGTGTAAAGAGCAGCTACTGTGTAGAAAGCAGCTGCTGTGTTGAAAGCAGCTACTCTGTTAAAAGCAGCTACTGTGTTGAAAGCAGCAGTATTGGAGGTAAAACGACACTCATGAATTATAATTACTGGGTAAATAATTTTATGGTTGGGGGTCACCACAACATGAGGAACTGTATTAAAGGGTCAAGGCGTTAGGAAGGTTGAGAACCACTGGTCTATGGGAAGGTTTGTCCATTCTTCCAGAAGCACATTTGTGAAGTCAGGCACTGATGTCGGACAAGAAGGCCTGACTCGCAGTCTCCACTCTAATTCATCCCAAAGGTGTTCTATCAGGTTGAGGTCAGGACTCAAGTTCCTCCACCCCAAACTCACTCATCCATATCTTTATGGACCTTGCTTTGTGCACTGGTGTGCAGTCATGGTGGATCAGGAAGGGGTCATCCCCAAACTCTTCCCACAAAGTTGGGAACATGAAATTGTCCAAAATGTGTTGGTATGCTGACACCTTAAGAGTTCCCTTCACTGGAACTAAGGGGCCAAACCCAACCCCTGAAAAACAATCCCCACACCATAATCCGCCCTCCACCAAACTTTACACTTGGCTCAATGCAGTCAGGCAAGTACCGTTCTCCTGGTAACCCCAGACACCTCCATTGGGTTGCCAGACAGAGAAGCATAATTGGTCACTCCAGAGAACACGTCTCAACTGCTATAGAGTCCAGTCCAATGTCGCAATATGTCGCCAACTTGCTCCTTCCATTTCTAGAAGACTTGGTGCTGTCCTTACAAATCATGGAGGTCATACAAGATACTAGATGGAGTAGTTTTTGTTGTGCGGTGGATTCATTTTCGTATCAACTAATTTGAGTAAAACTGAAGATTTTGTAATCTAAATTATAATATTATCCTTGCTTTCATGTAATGAGCTAAACAAATATTCTATAAATCTGTTTTGTGAAAATTTTGGATTTAGGTTTATACTTTTTTTCCTAAGAGGAATCTGTTAGGACAGAAACAAGCTACGATGACACCCAAGGCATGCTAATTAGTTCTTAAATCTGAAATCCAGCCTTTCTTTCAGTTTTGTAGAATTGTAGAGACTCTTCTCCTGGACTGAAATTGCTTACCCTGATTTTATTGCACACTGTGAGATTTCTGAGATTGAAGTGCCACACCATAGCTTGTTAGCATAGACACAGATATATTCCAATGTAAGATCAGGTAGAACAGAACACTATGGGGGAGATTTACTAAAATGGGAATCTGGTGCAGCTGTGCATGGTAGCCAATCAACTTCTAACCTCAGCTTATTCAATTAAGTTTTGGCAATAAAACCTGGAAGCTGATTGGTTTCTATGCAGAAGTGAACCTGTTTTTGCACTCTCCAGTTTTAGTAAATAAACCCCTATATGAAAGATCCAACACATTTAGGGGCTCACCCACTTCATCAAGGCGCGGTCCTGCGCTCATTAACCATTTGACACCCGGCCAATAGCCGTATGGCATCCGGAAAAATGCACTAGCTTTCCGGGAGGCCGCCATTTGGCGTACTCCCGCAAATGTGCAGTTCGTGCGCTTGCAGAGCCGCGCAGCGGTGCGATCTGTCACCGGTCGTGTACCTCGGACACGGCCGATGACAGATCTGAGTATCGGCCCCGTTGCCGGTACCATGTGACCTGCTGTGACCAATCACAGCAGGTCACATGACAGTTGTATACAATGGATGGCTTCATTCCTGCCATCCATTGTATACTAGTCTCTAGCTGTGAATGGTCACAGCTAATCACATGCACATGTCATGTGATTAGCTGTGGCCAAATCACAGCTAAGCACAAAAAAAAAAAACCCTGAATGAATCGATGTCATTCAGGTAAATGCTTTGCTATAAGCAAATTGTGTAATAAAAAAAAAAAAATACTGATCACTTCCCCAAAGTAGTACAATGTTACTATGGTAACATTGTACTACTTTGGACATAGTGAAATATGAAAAACAAATCTTAAAAAAAAGAAAAAAAATGTAATAAAAAATTTAAAATAATTAAAAAAAAAGAAATTTAAAAAAAATATTTTTTTTTTTCACACTGTCACAAGTCAGTGTCCCTGATCACCACCATGCCAGTTATATGATGATGCTGTACTTCACTGGTGACAGTATGTAAAAAAAAAATAGTGAAAATTATTTTTTTTATTTTTTCATTTTCTGAAAAATTATGACAAAAAAAATACAACTTCAAAAAACTCGCCATGCCTTTTACGTCGGACTGTCTACTCTGCAAAAAGGGGTCATTTGGGGATATCTGTACTATTCTGACATTCTTGGACCTCAAGAAATTAGATTGGCTGTCAGTACTTCAGGATTGATCAATATTCAGATATATCCCATAGTTTGTGAACTCTATAACTTTCCTACAAACTAAATAATACATCCTAATTTGGGTTATTTTCACCAAAGACATGTAGTAGAATACATCTCGGCCTAAATTTATGAAGAACAATTATTTATTTGCAAACTTTTATAACAGAAACAAAGAAAAAACTTGTTTTTTTTTTTAATTTTCAGTCTTTTTTTGTTAATTTAGCAAAAAATAAAAACCCCAGTTGTGTGAAGAAAATGATAACATTTTAGTTTGGGTACAATGTTGTATGACCGCGCAATTGTCATTCAAAGTGTGAGAGCGCTGAAACCTGAAAAATGGCCTGGGCAGGAAGGGAGTAGAAGTGCCCGGTATTGAATTGGTTAACCACCTGCCAACTGCTCACAGTATATTTACTGAGATGAGAGCGGGCAGCAGGTACAGGCACATTCACATATATGTACGTTGCCCACACATGGGCACGCAGCGTGCAGCTCCTGTGACCACAGCGAATCACTGTTACCAGTACCCAGTACTCATAGCAGCCAGGGCATCATGTGATTGCTATGATTGGTCATAGCGTTCACATGATTAAAATCTAAACAAAACAGTCATGAATAGTTTCCATTCATGACTGCTTGTTCATTGTCATTGGCCCACAGCTATCACATGGTACCTGGCTGTCTGTACCATGTGATTAGCCATAGCTAATTACAGCATGCCAACAGAAATTAAGTTGTCATGAATGTTAACCCATTCATGACAGCCAAAACTATTGCTTATAGCCATGAACTTCAAAAAATAAAAAAAAAAATCCCTCATCACCCCCCTAGAGTAGTACAGTATCACTTAGCTACTCTGATGACAGGATATAAAACAGAAATAGTAAAAAAAGAAAAAAAAAAGAAAAAAAAAAATGTTTACAAAATTTAAATACATTTTTTTTTAACATACTGTCACCAATCAGCATTCCTGATCATCGCCACACCGGTCTTATGATGATGCTGTACTGCACTGGTGACAGTATGTAGAAATAAATTGTGGAAAAAAATAAATACATTTTATTAGTTGTGACAAAAAAATTGCCATGCCTCTTACTAAATACCTTGGACTGTCTGCTTTCCAAAAAAGGGTCATTTGGGGGGCAGGGGCGGACTGACAACTCATGGGGCCCCCGGGCGATAGGGGATCATGGGGCTCCTGTGTCCTTGCCCAAACTCAAAAAAGCCTATGAAAAAGGTACCAGGGGCATCTCATGGGGCCCCCTACTGACCCCAGGCCCTCGGGCAGTGCCCAAGTTCCCAAATGGTCAGTCCGCTCCTGTTGGGGGGTATGTGTACTGTCCTGGCATTTTAGGGCCTTTAGAAATGTGATAGGCCAATCAGGACTGATCAATTTTCAAATATATATACCATATGTCAGTGTCAGTTGGCCAGTTAGTGTACCTCCTAGCCAGTATCAGCTAGCGCCAGATTGTTCGCTACACTATCACTGTCCCACTCTCAGTCGCTGATCACCACCATTAGCAGTATACGGTCATGGCTGTGTAAATTCCACTATATATACTATAGTTTGTAGACACTTTAACGTTCACACAAACCAATTAATATACAGTTATTGGGATTTTTGTTTATCAAAGACATGTAGCAGAATATATTTTGGCCTAAATCTATGAAGAAATTTTATTGCTTTTTTTGTTATTGGATATGTTTTATAACAGAAAATAGGAAATATTGTTTTTTCCCCAAATTTCCGGTATTTGTTCATTTATGTAATAAATTTTTTTTTTTAAATCCCAGTGGTGGTCAAATACCACCAAAAGAAAGCCTGTGTGAAAGAAAATATAAATGTAATTTGGGTACTGTGTTGCATGACTGCATAATTGCCAGTAAAGTAGCAAAGTGCTGAATAGCAAAAAAAATACCCTGCTCATAAAAGGGGTAAAATCTTCTGGAGGTCAAGTGGTTAAGCTGTTTTGGTGTGTATTGCTAGAGAGGTTTTTTTTTTTCTTGTCTTCAGAGAGTGCATGTGATCAGCACAGGGTCATTCCAAAGACATGCTGGTAGGTTGATTGGCTCCTGTCTAAATTGGCCCTAGTATTTGTATGTATGAATGTGAGTTAGGGACTTTAGATTGTACGCCCCTTGAGGGTTAGGGACTGATGTGAATGTACAATATATATGTAAAGCACTGCGTAAATTGATGACGCTATATAAGTACCTGAAATAAATAATAAATCAGCAGTGTCCAGACAGAGGTCAGCGGTCCTGCACCTTCCTAGGACAAAATGAAAACTCCTCCTACAAGCTTTAACCAGTGCTCTGCTGGACACTGATAGAAGTCACATGACTGTTCTAACTGCTGATGAGAAAAGGTATTTTGTGGTTCATATTTACTAAAATAATTGCATTTCCATGTTCTGCGTACTGTGGGAGACCAGATATAGTGAATGCAGGGTCCGGGGAGTGGATATAGTGAATGCAGGGTCCGGGGAGACCAGATATAGTGAATGCAGGGTCCGGGGAGACCAAACATAGTGAATGCAGGGTCCGGGGAGAACAGATAAAGTGAATGCGGGGTCTAGGGAGACTGGATATAGTGAATGAGGGGTCCGGGGAGACCGGATATAGTGAATGCGGGGTCCGGGGAGACCGGATATAGTGAATGCAGGGTCCGGGGAGACTAGATAGAGTGAATGCAGGGTCCGGGGAGACCGGATATAGTGAATGCAGGGTCCTGGGAGACCGGATATAGTAAATGCAGGGTCCGGGGAGACCGGATATAGTGAATGCAGGGTCCTGGGAGACCAGATAGAGTGAATGCAGGGTCCGGGTAGACCAGATATAGTGAATGCAGGGTCCGGGGAGACCAGATAGAGTGAATGCAGGATCCGGGGAGACCAGATAGAGTGAATGCAGGGTCCGGGGAGACCAGATATAGTGAATGCAGGGTCCGGGGAGACCAGATATAGTGAATGCAGGGTCCGGGGAGACCAGATAGAGTGAATGCAGGGTCCGGGGAGACCGGATATAGTGAATGCAGGGTCCGGGGAGACCAGATATAGTGAATGCAGGGTCCGGGGAGACCAGATATAGTGAATGCAGGGTCTGGGGAGACCAGATATAGTGAATGCAGGGTCTGGGGAGACCAGATAGAGTGAATGCAGGGTCCGGGGAGACCAGATATAGTGAATGCAGGGTCTGGGGAGACCAGACAGAGTGAATGCAGGGTCTGGGGAGACCAGATAGAGTGAATGCAGGGTCCTGGGTTTAGGAACACTTTAAGCTCTATACTGATCATTACATTAATAAATACAATTTTTAATGTAATCAGAGTGAGTGCACAAATTTGACTTGGCATCAGTCTCTTAAAATCCATATTCCAGGGTCTGGGATTATAAATCCCATTTCAGTCTTTGCAGATGACACCAAGCTGTGCAGTGGAATAACGTCCTTACAGGATGTCTCCAATTTACAAGCTGACCTCAATGCTCTGTGTAATTGGGTAACTATGTGGGAAATGAGGTTTAATGTTGATAAATGTAAGGTTCTGCACTTGGGGGCTAAGAATATGCATCATACATACTAGGGGGGGTACAACTGGGGGAATCAATGATGGAGAAGGATCTGGGAATTCTGGTAGATCACAAGCTTAATAATGGCATGCAATGCTAAGCTGCGGTTTCTAAAGCGAGCAAAATCCTCTCTTGTATTAATAGAGGTATAGACTCCAGAGAGAGAGATATAATTTCCCCCGGTATAAATCATTAGTGAGACCTCATCTGGAATATGCAGTTCAGTTTTGGGCACCAATTCACAAAAAGAACATTGGGGAACTGGAGAAAGTACAGAGAAGGGCAACCAAACTGATAAGAAGCATGGAGGAGATCAGCTATGAAGAAAGATTAGAGGAACTGAATTTATTCTCTCTTGAGAAGAGGAGATTAAGGGGGGATATGATCTCCATGTATAATACATAAGGGGGATATGATCTCCATGTATAATACATAAGGGGGGATATGATCTCCATGTATAATACATAAGGGGGGATAGGATCTCCATGTATAATACATAAGGGGGATAGGATCTCCATGTATAATACATAAGGGGGATATGATCAACATGTATAATACATAAGGGGGGATATGATCAACATGTATAAACACATAAGGGGGATATCATCAACATGTATAATACATAAGGGGGATATGATCTCCATGTATAATACATAAGGGGGGATATGATCACCATGTATAATACATAAGGAGGGATATGATCTCCATATATAATACATAAGGGGGATATGATCACCATGTATAATACATAAGGGGGATATGATCAACATGTACAAATACATAAGGAGGGATATGATCTCCGTGAATAATACATAAGGGGGGATATGATCACCATGTATAATACATAAGGGGATATGATCTCCATGTATAATACATAAGGGGGGATATGATCTCCATGTATAATACATAAGGGGGGATATGATCACCATGTATAATACATAAGGGGGGATATGATCTCCATGTATAATACATAAGGGGGGATATGATCACCATGTATAATACATAAGGGGGGATATGATCTCCATGTATAATACATAAGGGGGGATATGATCTCCATGTATAATACATAAGGGGGATATGATCACCATATATAATACATAAGGGGGATATGATCTCCATGTATAAATACATAAGGGGGGATATGATCACCATGTATAATACATAAGGGGGGGATATGATCTCCATGTATAATACATAAGGGGGGGATATGATCTCCATGTATAATACATAAGGGGGGATATGATCACCATGTATAATACATAAGGGGGGGATATGATCACCATGTATAATACATAAGGGGTATATGATCTCCATGTATAATACATAAGGAGGGATATGATCTCCATGTATAAATACATGAGGGGGGATATGATCACCATTTATAATACATAAGGGGGATATGATCTCCATGTATAATACATAAGGGGGATATGATCACCATATATAATACATAAGGGGGATATGATCTCCATGTATAAATACATAAGGGGGGATATGATCACCATGTATAATACATAAGGGGGATATGATCTCCATGTATAATACATACGGGGGGATATGATCACCATGTATAATACATAAGGGGGGATATGATCTCCATGTATAATACATAAGGGGGATATGATCTCCATGTATAATACATAAGGGGGATATGATCACCATATATAATACATAAGGGGGATATGATCTCCATGTATAATACATAAGGGGGGGATATGATCTCCATGTATAATACATAAGGGGGGGATATGATCTCCATGTATAACACATAAGGGGGGATATGATCACCATGTATAATACATAAGGGGGGGATATGATCTCCATGTATAATACATAAGGGGGGGATATGATCTCCATGTATAATACATAAGGGGGATATGATCACCATGTATAATACATAAGGGGGATATGATCTCCATGTATAATACATAAGGGGGGGATATGATCTCCATGTATAATACATAAGGGGGGGATATGATCTCCATGTATAATACATAAGGGGGGATATGATCACCATGTATAATACATAAGGGGGGGATATGATCTCCATGTATAATACATAAGGGGGGGATATGATCTCCATGTATAATACATTAGGGGGGATATGATCACCATGTATAATACATAAGGGGGATATGATCTCCATGTATAATACATAAGGAGGGATATGATCTCCATGTATAAATACATAAGGGGGGATATGATCACCATTTATATAACATAAGGGGGATATGATCACCATGTATAATACATAAGGGGGGGGTATGATCACCATGTATAATACATAAGGGGGGATATGATCTCCATGTATAATACATAAGGGGGGATATGATCAACATGTATAATACATAAGGGGGGATATGATCTCCATGTATAATACATAAGGGGGGATATGATCTCCATGTATAATACATAAGGGGGGATATGATCTCCATGTATAATACATAAGGGGGGATATGATCACCATGTATAATACATAAGGGGGGATATGATCACCATGTATAATACATAAGGGGGATATGATCACCATGTATAATACATAAGGGGTATATGATCTCCATGTATAATACATAAGGGGGGATATGATCACCATGTATAATACATAAGGGAGATATGATCAACATGTATAATACATAAGGGGGGATATGATCTCCATGTATAATACATAAGGGGGGGTATGATCACCATGTATAATACATAACGGGAGATATGAGCTCCATGTATAATACATGGGAGGGGGGGGTATGATCTCCATGTATAATACATAAGGGGGGATATGATCGCCATGTATAATACATAAGGGGGATATGATCTCCATGTATAATACATCAGGGAGGATATGATCTCCATGTATAATACATCAGGGGGGATATGATCTCCATGTATAATATATAAGGGGGGATATGATCACCATGTATAATACATAAGAGGGATATGATCTCTATGTATAATACATAAGGGGGGATATGATCTCCATGTATAATACATAAGGGGGGATATGATCTCCATGTATAATACATAAGGGAGGATATGATCTCCATGTATAATACATAAGGGGGGATATGAACTCCACGTATAATACATAAGGGGGGATATGATCTCCATGTATAATACATAAGGGGGGATATGATCTCCATGTATAATACATAAGAGGGGTATGATCACCATGTATAATACATAACGGGGATATGATCTCCATGTATAATTCATAAGGGGGATATGATCTCCATGTATAATTCATAAGGGGGATATGATCTCCATGTATAATACATAAGGGGGATATGATCTCCATGTATAATACATAAGGGGGGATATGATCTCCATGTATAATACATAAGGGGGGATATGATCACCATGTATAATACATAAGGGGGATATGATCACCATGTATAATACATAAGGGGGATATGATCACCATGTATAATACATAAGGGGGATATGATTACCATGTATAATACATAAGGGGGGATATGATCTCCATGTATAATACATAAGGGGGATATGATCTTCATGTATAATACATAAGGGGGGATATGATCACCATGTATAATACATAAGGGGGATATGATCACCATGTATAATACATAAGGGGGGATATGATCACCATGTATAATACATAAGGGGGGATATGATCTCCATGTATAATACATAAGGGGGGATATGATCTCCATGTATAATACATAAGGGGGATATGATCTCCATGTATAATACTTAAGGGGGGATATGATCACCATGTATAATACATAAGGGGGATATGATCTCCATGTATAATACATAAGGGGGATATGATCAACATGTACAAATACATAAGGAGGGATATGATCTCCATGTATAATACATAAGGGGGGATATGATCACCATGTATAATACATAAGGGGGATATGATCTCCATGTATAATACATAAGGGGGATATGATCACCATTTATAATACATAAGGGGGATATGATCACCATGTATAATACATAAGGGGGGGGGGTATGATCACCATGTATAATACATAAGGGGGGATATGATCTCCATGTATAATACATAAGGGGGGATATGATCACCATGTATAATACATAAGGGGGATATGATCTCCATGTATAATACATAAGGGGGATATGATCACCATTTATAATACATAAGGGGGATATGATCACCATGTATAATACATAAGGGGGGGGGGTATGATCTCCATGTATAATACATAAGGGGGGATATGATCTCCATGTATAATACATAAGGGGGGATATGATCAACATGTATAATACATAAGGGGGATATGATCTCCATGTATAATACATAAGGGGGGATATGATCTCCATGTATAATACATAAGGGGGGATATGATCACCGTGTATAATACATAAGGGGGATATGATCTCCATGTATAATACATGGGGGTGGTATGATCTCCATGTATAATACATAAGGGGGGATATGATCACCATGTATAATACATAAGGTAGATATGATCAACATGTATAATACATAAGGGGGGATATGATCTCCATGTATAATACATGGGGGGGGGGTATGATCTCCATGTATAATACATAAGGGGGGATATGATCGCCATGTATAATACATAAGGGGGATATGATCTCCATGTATAATACATCAGGGAGGATATGAGCTCCATGTATAATACATCAGGGGGGATATGATCTCCATTTATAATACATAAGGGGGGATATGATCACCATGTATAATACATAAGGGGGGATATAATCACCATGTATAATACATAAGAGGGATATGATCTCTATGTATAATACATGAGGGGGGATATGATCTCCATGTATAATACAAAGGGGGGATATGATCTCCATGTATAATACATAAGGGAGGATATGATCTCCATGTATAATACATAAGGGGGGATATGAACTCCACGTATAATACATAAGGGGGATGTGATTACCATGTATAATACATAAGGGGGGATATGATCTCCATGTATAATACATAAGGGGGATATGATCTCCATGTATAATACATAAGGGGGGATATGATCTCCATGTATAATACATAAGGGGGGATATGATCTCCATGTATAATACATAAGGGGGGATATGATCACCATGTATAATACATAAGGGGGATATGATCACCATGTATAATACATAAGGGGGATATGGTCACCATGTATAATACATAAGGGGGATATGATTACCATGTATAATACATAAGGGGGGATATGATCTCCATGTATAATACATAAGGGGGATATGATCTTCATGTATAATACATAAGGGGGGATATGATCACCATGTATAATACATAAGGGGGATATGATCTCCATGTATAATACATAAGGGGGGATATGATCACCATGTATAATACATAAGGGGGGATATGATCTCCATGTATAATACATAAGGGGGGATATGATCTCCATGTATAATACATAAGGGGGATATGATCTCCATGTATAATACTTAAGGGGGGATATGATCACCATGTATAATACATAAGGGGGATATGATCTCCATGTATAATACATAAGGGGGATATGATCAACATGTACAAATACATAAGGAGGGATATGATCTCCATGTATAATACATAAGGGGGGATATGATCACCATGTATAATACATAAGGGGGATATGATCTCCATGTATAATACATAAGGGGGATATGATCACCATTTATAATACATAAGGGGGATATGATCACCATGTATAATACATAAGGGGGGGGGGTATGATCACCATGTATAATACATAAGGGGGGATATGATCTCCATGTATAATACATAAGGGGGGATATGATCAACATGTATAATACATAAGGGGGATATGATCTCCATGTATAATACATAAGGGGGGATATGATCTCCATGTATAATACATAAGGGGGGATATGATCACCGTGTATAATACATAAGGGGGATATGATCTCCATGTATAATACATGGGGGTGGTATGATCTCCATGTATAATACATAAGGGGGGATATGATCACCATGTATAATACATAAGGTAGATATGATCAACATGTATAATACATAAGGGGGGATATGATCTCCATGTATAATACATAAGGGGGATATGATCACCATGTATAATACATAAGGGGAGATATGATCTCCATGTATAATACATGGGGGGGGTATGATCTCCATGTATAATACATAAGGGGGGATATGATCGCCATGTATAATACATAAGGGGGATATGATCTCCATGTATAATACATCAGGGAGGATATGAGCTCCATGTATAATACATCAGGGGGGATATGATCTCCATTTATAATACATAAGGGGGGATATGATCACCATGTATAATACATAAGGGGGGATATAATCACCATGTATAATACATAAGAGGGATATGATCTCTATGTATAATACATGAGGGGGGATATGATCTCCATGTATAATACAAAGGGGGGATATGATCTCCATATATAATACATAAGGGAGGATATGATCTCCATGTATAATACATAAGGGGGGATATGAACTCCACGTATAATACATAAGGGGGATGTGATTACCATGTATAATACATAAGGGGGGATATGATCTCCATGTATAATACATAAGGGGGATTTGATCTCCATGTATAATACATAAGGGGGGATATGATCACCATGTATAATACATAAGGGGGGATATGATCACCATGTATAATACATAAGAGGGATATGATCTCTATGTATAATACATAAGGGGGGATATGATCTCCATGTATAATACATAAGGGGGATATGATCTCCATGTATAATACATAAGGGAGGATATGATCTCCATGTATAATACATAAGGGGGGATATGAACTCCACGTATAATACATAAGGGGGGATATGATCTCCATGTATAATACATAAGGGGGGATATGATCTACATGTATAATACATAAGGGGGGATATGATCACCATGTATAATACATAAGGGGGATATGATCACCATGTATAATTCATAAGGGGGATATGATCTCCATGTATAATACATAAGGGGGATATGATCTCCATGTATAATACATAAGGGGGGATATGATCACCATATATAATACATAAGGGGGATATGATCACCATGTATAATACATAAAGGGGATATGATCGCCATGTATAATACATAAGGGGGATATGATTACCATGTATAATACATAAGAGGGGATATGATTAGAGATGAGCGAATCGAAGTATCCGAAGTGGAATTCGAGTCGAATATCGGAAATTTTTCAGAAAATGGCGGCTGACATGTGCCGCGACGGAGCGGGGATGTCTGGGAAGGCGCGCAGACAAGGCGCGCTGACCCATAATGCATTCCTCAACTACATGTGATCGCATCAGCCTATCAGCAGCCAGCCAGCCAGCACTGTGTAATGGTCGAGCTATAAATAGCGGCCATTTTGGAATTCTTCATTTGCCTGCAGTTATTGAACAGAGGCAGACCGCTCTGTACTAGGGACAGGGACAGAGTTAGGGCCACAGAAACGATAATTGGGGACAGAGAAAAGTTACTTAGGGACAGAGAACCATTACTCAGGGACACAGACTTGTTAATGAGGGCCACAGAATCGTTATTTAGGGACAAAGAAACGCTAGTTAGGGCCACAGAATTCATAATCAGGGACAGACAGAATTGTTACTCAGTGCCAGAGAATTGTTACTTAGGGCCACAGAAACGTTATTAGGGCCACAGAATTGTTACTCAGGGACAGACAGAATTGTTACTGAGTGCCAGAGAATTGTTACTCAGGGACAGACAGAATTGTTACTGAGTGCCAGAGAATTGTTACTTAGGGCCACAGAAACTTTAATTAGGGCCACAGAATTTTTACTCAGGGACAGACAGAATTGTTACTCAGTGCCAGAGAATTGTTACTCAGGGACAGACAGAATTGTTACTGAGTGCCAGAGAATTGTTACTTAGGGCCACAGAAACTTTACTTAGGGCCACAGAATTTTTACTCAGGGACAGACAGAATTGTTACTGAGTGCCAGAGAATTGTTACTCAGGGACAGACAGAATTGTTACTGAGTGCCAGAGAATTGTTACTTAGGGCCACAGAAACTTTACTTAGGGCCACAGAATTGTTACTCGCACAGACACATAATTGTTACTCGCACAGACACAGAATTGTTACTGAAGGCCACAGAACTGTTACTTAGGGCCACAGAATTGTTACTCGCACAGACACAGAATTGTTACTCGCACAGACACAGAACTGTTACTGAGGGCCACAGAACTGTTACTTAGGGCCACAGAATTGTTACTCGCACAGACACAGAATTGTTACTCAGGGCCACAGAACTGTTACTTAGGGACAAAGAAACGCTAGTTAGGGCCACAGAATTCATACTCAGGGACAGACAGAATTGTTACGGAGTGCCAGAGAATTGTTACTCTGGGCCACAGAAACTTTACTTAGGGCCACAGAATTTTTACTCAGGGACAGACAGAATTGTTACTGAGTGCCAGAGAATTGTTACTCAGGGACAGACAGAATTGTTACGGAGTGCCAGAGAATTGTTACTCAGGGCCACAGAAACTTTACTTAGGGCCACAGAATTTTTACTCAGGGACAGACAGAATTGTTACTGAGTGCCAGAGAATTGTTACTCAGGGACAGACAGAATTGTTACGGAGTGCCAGAGAATTGTTACTTAGGGCCACAGAAACTTTACTTAGGGCCACAGAATTGTTACTCGCACAGACACAGAATTGTTACTCGCACAGACACAGAACTGTTACTGAGGGCCACAGAAACTTTACTTAGGGACAAAGAAACGCTAGTTAGGGCCACGGAATTCATACTCAGGGACAGACAGAATTGTTACGGAGTGCCAGAGAATTGTTACTCAGGGCCACAGAAACTTTACTTAGGGCCACAGAATTTTTACTCAGGGACAGACAGAATTGTTACTGAGTGCCAGAGAATTGTTACTCAGGGACAGACAGAATTGTTACGGAGTGCCAGAGAATTGTTACTCAGGGACAGACAGAATTGTTACTGAGTGCCAGAGAATTGTTACTTAGGGCCACAGAAACTTTAATTAGGGCCACAGAATTTTTACTCAGGGACAGACAGAATTGTTACTGAGTGCCAGAGAATTGTTACTCAGGGACAGACAGAATTGTTACCGAGTGCCAGAGAATTGTTACTCAGGGACAGACAGAATTGTTACTGAGTGCCAGAGAATTGTTACTTAGGGCCACAGAAACTTTAATTAGGGCCACAGAATTTTTACTCAGGGACAGACAGAATTGTTACTGAGTGCCAGAGAATTGTTACTCAGGGACAGACAGAATTGTTACGGAGTGCCAGAGAATTGTTACTCAGGGCCACAGAAACTTTACTTAGGGCCAGAGAATTTTTACTCAGGGACAGACAGAATTGTTACTGAGTGCCAGAGAATTGTTACTCAGGGACAGACAGAATTGTTACTGAGTGCCAGATAATTGTTACTCAGGGCCCCAGAAACTTTACTTAGGGCCACAGAATTTTTACTCAGGGACAGACAGAATTGTTACTGAGTGCCAGAGAATTGTTACTCAGGGACAGACAGAATTGTTACTGAGTGCCAGAGAATTGTTACTTAGGGCCACAGAAACTTTACTTAGGGCCACAGAATTGTTACTCGCACAGACACAGAATTGTTACTCGCACAGACACAGAATTGTTACTGAGGGCCACAGAACTGTTACTTGGGGCCACAGAAACGTTAATCAGGGACACAGAATTGTTACTGAGGGCCACAGAACTGTTACTTAGGGCCACAGAATTGTTACTCGCACAGACACAGAATTGTTACTCAGGGACACAGAATTGTTACTCAGGGACACATAATCGTTTAATTAAAGAGTATGTCAGACAACATGCAGAGGAGTGGCAGAGGAGGCAATGTTTTAGGAGCGAGCAGACGTGGCAGCAGAGGAAGGGGTCGAGGCAGCACTATTCGCAGCCAGAGGCCAGTGCTCCCGGTGTCATCCAGCGGTCGTGTCTCCACCGACAACCCTGCCGTCGTCGATTGGTTGGCTCGGTCGTCTTCCTCTTCCCAGGTCACCTCTGACACCTACAGCCAACGGTCGGTGGGTACGTCAGACACAACCGTTAGTTGGCATGGCCCGGGACCAAGCCCACTGAAATCACGTGTCCTCTACCTGCCCCTGTCCTTTGGTGTTCCCTCACCAAGCGAAGTATCGCATGCTGTGGGCTCAGCCCCACTGTACAGTGAGGAAGAGCTAACAGAGGGCGGTCAGGAACGGGGGGAGACATCCGCCTTTTCAGCAGCCATGCGAAGAAGTAGTGGCGAGGAGAGTGGCTCGGTAGCCGGTCTAGAGACAGGTCTGTCTCCTGACCCAGACGCAGCCGAGGGGGCTAGTAGTGAGGAGGAGACCCTACTTGATGATGAGGAGGTTGATCGCACTTGGCAGCCTCGTCGTCATCAGGCAATTTCTTCCGCATCATCAGGAGAAGAGGGTGGCAGCTTGGCAGCGAGCAAAACAGTCGGTGGGTTGCCCAGGAGACAGCAGCAGGGTCGCAGCAGTGTCAGTGGAGCCAAACGTCCACGGAGTAGAGCACCAGCTCCACTGCAGCCTACCACCACGGCCAGTAGTGGTGCCGGTGTGCACGGAAGAAGCAGCAGTCAGCCAGTGAGGAGTATCGGGGGCAAAGTTTCCTACTCGGCGGTGTGGCAATTTTTGTCAAGCCGCCCGAGGAAGTAAACGTAGCCGTATGTCGACTATGTGGCCAGAAAGTCAAGCGTGGCCAGGGGGCCCATGTTGGGACTACAGCGTTGCGGCAGCATATGCAGCGTCGCCATTTGGTGGCCTGGGAAAACCGTGATAAAGATACGGCGGTTCTGCCCGCCCCAGCCCCCGCTCCATCACCCGCTCCGTTACTTGCTCCGTCACCCGACGTCAATCGCCCTCCATCAGCCAGTCAAGGCTCCAACACCTCTGCTGAGGGGAGTTGTCGCTCGTTGGCATCTTCCGCTCGTTCAGATGCTCCTTCTCCTGCTACTCCTCTTCACGGATTCCGTCAGCAGTCTTTCTTGGAATCCGTTTCCAAGAGACAACAGTTTGCGAGCACGCACCCGACGGTGCAAAAGCTGAACGTCCTCCTGTCCAAGTTGCTGGTGCTGCAGTCCCTCCCTTTCCAAGTGGTGGACTCAGCACCTTTCAGAGAAATGATGGCTTGTGCCGCGCCGCGGTGGAGAGTGCCAAGCCGTCATTTCTTCGCCAAAAAGACAGTGCCAGCCCTGCATTCACATGTAGAAGACATGGTGGGCCAGTCTTTGAGCATGTCGGTCTCTGCCAAAGTGCACGGCAGCGCCGACGTGTGGAGCTGTAACTATGGTCAGGGACAGTACATGTCATTTACGGCCCACTGGGTGAACGTGGTGCCGTCACAGCCGCACCAGCAACTTGGACAGGTCACGCCGCTTTTGCCTCCACGTTTGCACGTCCTTGGTCCGGCAAAGATGTCCGCCTCTGCCACCTCTTCTTCCGCCGTGTCCTCAGCCGCCACCCCCGTGCCAAGTCCCATTACCCGACCGGCATATCACATGTGCAGGGCGCAACGGTGTCACGCTGTTCTGCACCTGGTATGCCTTGGCGAACGTAGTCACACAGGGGAGGAACTTCTGAGTGTAATGAACAGAGAAATCGACAGATGGCTGTCTCCGCGCAAACTGAAAATCGGAACCATGTTGAACGACAACGGAAAGAACATGGTGTCTGCTCTGCGTCAAGGAAGGTTGTGCCATGCGCCATGCATGGCTCACGTGTTCAATCTGGTTGTCAAGCGGTTCTTAAAATCCACCATCCCACTGCAAGACATCCTTAAAATGTCACGTAAACTTTGCATGCATTTCAGCCATTCCTACACCGCAAAGCACACCCTCCTTGAGCTGCAGTGGCAGAACGGAATTCCACAGCATCGCCTGATCTGCGACGTTGCAACAAGGTGGAATTCAACCCTACACATGTTAGACCGCCTTTACGAACAGCGAAAGGCCATCACCGATTTCCTGATGTTACAAGCGGATAAAGGTACTCCCCTGTGTAACTTCGATGTCAGCCATTGGCAGCTCATGCGTGACACCTGCCGCTTGCTCAGGCCCTTTGAGGAGGCCACGCTATTCGTGAGTCGGCAGGACTATGGGATGAACGACGTCATTCCTCTGTTGCACGTCCTTGAACAAATGCTGTTAACAATGGCTGGTCAGGGTGCGGTAGACGTGGCGCACAGATCTCAACGCCACATGACCCCTGTGGGGGCAGGACAGGAAGAAGAGGAGGAGGTAGAGGAGGACATTTGTGCTCAGGAATTATTGAGTGAAATGGGTGGTTTTTCCACTCAGCGGACAGGAGTGGAGGAGCAGGAGCATCTGGTAGAGGAGGAGGAGGAGGAGACAGAGGACCCAGACGCACCGTGGCAGTATGCTGTGGAGATGGAGGCAGGGAGTCCCTCGCATTCCTTGGCACAAATGGCCCATAGCATGCTCGGTTGCTTGCGTAGCGACAGCCGAATAATAACCATCAGACAGAGGGATGACTTTTGGCTGTCCACCTTGTTGGACCCTCGCTACCGTTCCAAAATGGTGGCCTTTTTCACACCTGCTGAGAGGGAGGCCAAAATAACGTACTATAAAAACCACCTATGTAGTCAGTTGGTCTCTGCCTTTGTGCGCCAACGTCCATCCTCAGACACTGTGGGCCCTGTGCGCTCGCGTTCCGCTGCCATGGCAGCAGGGGAGGGGTGGGGTGGTAGGAGCAGTGGCAGCTCCACCAGCAGCGGCTGCCTCAGTCTGCAGTCGATGATGAGTAGCTTTCTTCACCAGCGCAGTGAGGAAACTACTAACCAGCCGCAGCAGCAGCAGCAGCATCAGGTGGACCTGGAGCAGGACCTCAAACAACAGGCTTGGGCCTACTTGGACAGCACCCTGCCAACCGAGGTAGACAATCCCCTTGACTACTGGGCAACGAAACTTGACCTTTGGCCCCAACTAGCTGAATTTGCCCTTGAAAGGCTGTCATGCCCGGCCAGTAGCGTGGCATCGGAGCGCGTGTTTAGTGCGGCAGGAGGTATTGTAACTCCGCGGAGGACACGACTGTCCACCCAAAGTGTGGAGAGACTCACGTTTGTGAAAATGAATCAGGCCTGGATTAGTCTGGATTTCAAACCACCAGTTCCTGACACAACTGACTAAATCCGCCATGAATCATGCCTCAAACATGTGCCACTTTGAGGTCTCCTCACACACTGCTGGTGTGTTGAATTTTTTGACATAGGGTGCTGGCAGATTATGGGCCTCCTATAGCTGCTGCCAGGCCCCTAATCTGCCATAGGCCCCTATATACCGCTTCCTCATGCTGCTGCCAGGTCCAGAGTCTGTCATGGGTCCCTGTACGGCCTCCCATTGCTGCTGTCTCCATCGCCACACTCTGCCATGTGCCACTTTCAGGTCTCCTCACACACTGCTGGTGTGTAGAATTTTTTGACATAGGGTGTTGGCAGATTACGGGCCTCCCATTGCTGCTGCCAGGCCCCTAATCTGCCATAGGCCCCTATATTCCACTTCCTCATGCTGCTGCCAGGTCCAGAGTCTGTCATGGGTCCCTGTACGGCCTCCCATTGCTGCTGTCTCCATCGCCACACTCTGCCATGTGCCACTTTCAGGTCTCCTCACACACTGCTGGTGTGTAGAATTTTTTGACATAGGGTGCTGGCAGATTACGGGCCTCCCATAGCTGCTGCCAGGCCCCTAATCTGCCATAGGCCCCTATATACCGCCTCCTCATGCTGCTGCCAGGTCCAGAGTCTGTCATGGGTCCCTGTACGGCCTCCCATTGCTGCTGTCTCCATCGCCACACTCTGCCATGTGCCACTTTCAGGTCTCCTCACACACTGCTGGTGTGTAGAATTTTTTGACATAGGGTGCTGGCAGATTATGGGCCTCCCATAGCTGCTGCCAGGCCCCTAATCTGCCATGGGCCCCTATATACCGCCTCCTCATGCTGCTGCCAGGTCCACAGTGTCTCATGCCATGTGCCACTTTCAGGTCTCCTCACACACTGCTGGTGTGTAGAATTTTTTGACATAGGGTGCTGGCAGATTATGGGCCTCCCATAGCTGCTGCCAGGCCCCTAATCTGCCATGGGCCCCTATATACCGCCTCCTCATGCTGCTGCCAGGTCCACAGTGTCTCATGCCATGTGCCACTTTCAGGTCTCCTCACACTGCTGGTGTGTTGAATTTTTTGACATAGGGTGCTGGCAGATTATGGGCCTCCTATAGCTGCTGCCAGGCCCCTAATCTGCCATAGGCCCCTATATACCGCTTCCTCATGCTGCTGCCAGGTCCAGAGTCTGTCATGGGTCCCTGTACGGCCTCCCATTGCTGCTGTCTCCATCGCCACACTCTGCCATGTGCCACTTTCAGGTCTCCTCACACACTGCTGGTGTGTAGAATTTTTTGACATAGGGTGCTGGCAGATTATGGGCCTCCTATAGCTGCTGCCAGGCCCCTAATCTGCCATAGGCCCCTATATACCGCTTCCTCATGCTGCTGCCAGGTCCAGAGTCTCTCATGGGTCCCTGTACGGCCTCCCAATGCTGCTGTCTCCATCGCCACACTCTGCCATGTGCCACTTTCAGGTCTCACACACTGCTGGTGTGTAGAATTTTTTGACATAGGGTGCTGGCAGATTACGGGCCTCCCATAGCTGCTGCCAGGCCCCTAATCTGCCATAGGCCCCTATATACCGCCTCCTCATGCTGCTGCCAGGTCCAGAGTCTCTCATGGGTCCCTGTACGGCCTCCCATTGCTGCTGTCTCCATCGCTACACTCTGCCATGTGCCACTTTCAGGTCTCCTCACACACTGCTGGTGTGTAGAATTTTTTGACATAGGGTGCTGGCAGATTATGGGCCTCCCATAGCTGCTGCCAGGCCCCTAATCTGCCATGGGCCCCTATATACCGCCTCCTCATGCTGCTGCCAGGTCCACAGTGTCTCATGCCATGTGCCACTTTCAGGTCTCCTCACACTGCTGGTGTGTTGAATTTTTTGACATAGGGTGCTGGCAGATTATGGGCCTCCTATAGCTGCTGCCAGGCCCCTAATCTGCCATAGGCCCCTATATACCGCTTCCTCATGCTGCTGCCAGGTCCAGAGTCTGTCATGGGTCCCTGTACGGCCTCCCATTGCTGCTGTCTCCATCGCCACACTCTGCCATGTGCCACTTTCAGGTCTCCTCACACACTGCTGGTGTGTAGAATTTTTTGACATAGGGTGCTGGCAGATTACGGGCCTCCCATAGCTGCTGCCAGGCCCCTAATCTGCCATAGGCCCCTATATACCGCTTCCTCATGCTGCTGCCAGGTCCAGAGTCTCTCATGGGTCCCTGTACGGCCTCCCATTGCTGCTGTCTCCATCGCCACACTCTGCCATGTGCCACTTTCAGGTCTCCTCACACACTGCTGGTGTGTAGAATTTTTTGACATAGGGTGCTGGCAGATTATGGGCCTCCTATAGCTGCTGCCAGGCCCCTAATCTGCCATAGGCCCCTATATACCGCTTCCTCATGCTGCTGCCAGGTCCAGAGTCTCTCATGGGTCCCTGTACGGCCTCTCATTGCTGCTGTCTCCATCGCCACACTCTGCCATGTGCCACTTTCAGGTCTCACACACTGCTGGTGTGTAGAATTTTTTGACATAGGGTGCTGGCAGATTACGGGCCTCCCATAGCTGCTGCCAGGCCCCTAATCTGCCATAGGCCCCTATATACCGCTTCCTCATGCTGCTGCCAGGTCCAGAGTCTCTCATGGGTCCCTGTACGGCCTCCCAATGCTGCTGTCTCCATCGCCACACTCTGCCATGTGCCACTTTCAGGTCTCACACACTGCTGGTGTGTAGAATTTTTTGACATAGGGTGCTGGCAGATTACGGGCCTCCCATAGCTGCTGCCAGGCCCCTAATCTGCCATAGGCCCCTATATACCGCCTCCTCATGCTGCTGCCAGGTCCAGAGTCTCTCATGGGTCCCTGTACGGCCTCCCATTGCTGCTGTCTCCATCGCTACACTCTGCCATGTGCCACTTTCAGGTCTCCTCACACACTGCTGGTGTGTAGAATTTTTTGACATAGGGTGCTGGCAGATTATGGGCCTCCCATAGCTGCTGCCAGGCCCCTAATCTGCCATGGGCCCCTATATACCGCCTCCTCATGCTGCTGCCAGGTCCACAGTGTCTCATGCCATGTGCCACTTTCAGGTCTCCTCACACTGCTGGTGTGTTGAATTTTTTGACATAGGGTGCTGGCAGATTATGGGCCTCCTATAGCTGCTGCCAGGCCCCTAATCTGCCATAGGCCCCTATATACCGCTTCCTCATGCTGCTGCCAGGTCCAGAGTCTGTCATGGGTCCCTGTACGGCCTCCCATTGCTGCTGTCTCCATCGCCACACTCTGCCATGTGCCACTTTCAGGTCTCCTCACACACTGCTGGTGTGTAGAATTTTTTGACATAGGGTGCTGGCAGATTACGGGCCTCCCATAGCTGCTGCCAGGCCCCTAATCTGCCATAGGCCCCTATATACCGCTTCCTCATGCTGCTGCCAGGTCCAGAGTCTCTCATGGGTCCCTGTACGGCCTCCCATTGCTGCTGTCTCCATCGCCACACTCTGCCATGTGCCACTTTCAGGTCTCCTCACACACTGCTGGTGTGTAGAATTTTTTGACATAGGGTGCTGGCAGATTATGGGCCTCCTATAGCTGCTGCCAGGCCCCTAATCTGCCATAGGCCCCTATATACCGCTTCCTCATGCTGCTGCCAGGTCCAGAGTCTCTCATGGGTCCCTGTACGGCCTCTCATTGCTGCTGTCTCCATCGCCACACTCTGCCATGTGCCACTTTCAGGTCTCACACACTGCTGGTGTGTAGAATTTTTTGACATAGGGTGCTGGCAGATTACGGGCCTCCCATAGCTGCTGCCAGGCCCCTAATCTGCCATAGGCCCCTATATACCGCCTCCTCATGCTGCTGCCAGGTCCAGAGTCTCTCATGGGTCCCTGTACGGCCTCCCATTGCTGCTGTCTCCATCGCCACACTCTGCCATGTGCCACTTTCAGGTCTCCTCACACACTGCTGGTGTGTAGAATTTTTTGACATAGGGTGCTGGCAGATTATGGGCCTCCCATAGCTGCTGCCAGGCCCCTAATCTGCCATGGGCCCCTATATACCGCTTCCTCATGCTGCTGCCAGGTCCACAGTGTCTCATGCCATGTGCCACTTTCAGGTCTCCTCACACTGCTGGTGTGTTGAATTTTTTGACATAGGGTGCTGGCAGATTATGGGCCTCCTATAGCTGCTGCCAGGCCCCTAATCTGCCATAGGCCCCTATATACCGCTTCCTCATGCTGCTGCCAGGTCCAGAGTCTGTCATGGGTCCCTGTACGGCCTCCCATTGCTGCTGTCTCCATCGCCACACTCTGCCATGTGCCACTTTCAGGTCTCCTCACACACTGCTGGTGTGTAGAATTTTTTGACATAGGGTGCTGGCAGATTACGGGCCTCCCATAGCTGCTGCCAGGCCCCTAATCTGCCATAGGCCCCTATATACCGCTTCCTCATGCTGCTGCCAGGTCCAGAGTCTCTCATGGGTCCCTGTACGGCCTCCCATTGCTGCTGTCTCCATCGCCACACTCTGCCATGTGCCACTTTCAGGTCTCCTCACACACTGCTGGTGTGTAGAATTTTTTGACATAGGGTGCTGGCAGATTATGGGCCTCCTATAGCTGCTGCCAGGCCCCTAATCTGCCATAGGCCCCTATATACCGCTTTCTCATGCTGCTGCCAGGTCCAGAGTCTCTCATGGGTCCCTGTACGGCCTCCCATTGCTGCTGTCTCCATCGCCACACTCTGCCATGTGCCACTTTCAGGTCTCACACACTGCTGGTGTGTAGAATTTTTTGACATAGGGTGCTGGCAGATTACGGGCCTCCCATAGCTGCTGCCAGGCCCCTAATCTGCCATAGGCCCCTATATACCGCCTCCTCATGCTGCTGCCAGGTCCAGAGTCTCTCATGGGTCCCTGTACGGCCTCCCATTGCTGCTGTCTCCATCGCCACACTCTGCCATGTGCCACTTTCAGGTCTCCTCACACACTGCTGGTGTGTAGAATTTTTTGACATAGGGTGCTGGCAGATTATGGGCCTCCCATAGCTGCTGCCAGGCCCCTAATCTGCCATGGGCCCCTATATACCGCCTCCTCATGCTGCTGCCAGGTCCACAGTGTCTCATGCCATGTGCCACTTTCAGGTCTCCTCACACTGCTGGTGTGTTGAATTTTTTGACATAGGGTGCTGGCAGATTATGGGCCTCCTATAGCTGCTGCCAGGCCCCTAATCTGCCATAGGCCCCTATATACCGCTTCCTCATGATGCTGCCAGGTCCAGAGTCTGTCATGGGTCCCTGTACGGCCTCCCATTGCTGCTGTCTCCATCGCCACACTCTGCCATGTGCCACTTTCAGGTCTCCTCACACACTGCTGGTGTGTAGAATTTTTTGACATAGGGTGCTGGCAGATTATGGGCCTCCCATAGCTGCTGCCAGGCCCCTAATCTGCCATAGGCCCCTATATACCGCTTCCTCATGCTGCTGCCAGGTCCAGAGTCTCTCATGGGTCCCTGTACGGCCTCCCATTGCTGCTGTCTCCATCGCCACACTCTGCCATGTGCCACTTTCAGGTCTCCTCACACACTGCTGGTGTGTAGAATTTTTTGACATAGGGTGCTGGCAGATTATGGGCCTCCTATAGCTGCTGCCAGGCCCCTAATCTGCCATGGGCCCCTATATACCGCCTCCTCATGCTGCTGCCAGGTCCACAGTGTCTCATGCCATGTGCCACTTTCAGGTCTCCTCACACACTGCTGGTGTGTAGAATTTTTTGACATAGGGTGCTGGCAGATTATGGGCCTCCCATAGCTGCTGCCAGGCCCCTAATCTGCCATGGGCCCCTATATACCGCCTCCTCATGCTGCTGCCAGGTCCACAGTGTCTCATGCCATGTGCCACTTTCAGGTCTCCTCACACTGCTGGTGTGTTGAATTTTTTGACATAGGGTGCTGGCAGATTATGGGCCTCCTATAGCTGCTGCCAGGCTCCTAATCTGCCATAGGCCCCTATATACCGCTTCCTCATGCTGCTGCCAGGTCCTGAGTCTGTCATGGGTCCCTGTACGGCCTCCCATTGCTGCTGTCTCCATCGCCACACTCTGCCATGTGCCACTTTCAGGTCTCCTCACACACTGCTGGTGTGTAGAATTTTTTGACATAGGGTGCTGGCAGATTATGGGCCTCCTATAGCTGCTGCCAGGCCCCTAATCTGCCATAGGCCCCTATATACCGTTTCCTCATGCTGCTGCCAGGTCCAGAGTCTCTCATGGGTCCCTGTACGGCCTCCCATTGCTGCTGTCTCCATCGCCACACTCTGCCATGTGCCACTTTCAGGTCTCACACACTGCTGGTGTGTAGAATTTTTTGACATAGGGTGCTGGCAGATTACGGGCCTCCCATAGCTGCTGCCAGGCCCCTAATCTGCCATAGGCCCCTATATACCGCCTCCTCATGCTGCTGCCAGGTCCAGAGTCTCTCATGGGTCCCTGTATGGCCTCCCATTGCTGCTGTCTCCATCGCCACACTCTGCCATGTGCCACTTTCAGGTCTCCTCACACACTGCTGGTGTGTAGAATTTTTTGACATAGGGTGCTGGCAGATTATGGGCCTCCCATAGCTGCTGCCAGGCCCCTAATCTGCCATGGGCCCCTATATACCGCCTCCTCATGCTGCTGCCAGGTCCACAGTGTCTCATGCCATGTGCCACTTTCAGGTCTCCTCACACTGCTGGTGTGTTGAATTTTTTGACATAGGGTGCTGGCAGATTATGGGCCTCCTATAGCTGCTGCCAGGCCCCTAATCTGCCATAGGCCCCTATATACCGCTTCCTCATGCTGCTGCCAGGTCCAGAGTCTGTCATGGGTCCCTGTACGGCCTCCCATTGCTGCTGTCTCCATCGCCACACTCTGCCATGTGCCACTTTCAGGTCTCCTCACACACTGCTGGTGTGTAGAATTTTTTGACATAGGGTGCTGGCAGATTACGGGCCTCCCATAGCTGCTGCCAGGCCCCTAATCTGCCATAGGCCCCTATATACCGCTTCCTCATGCTGCTGCCAGGTCCAGAGTCTCTCATGGGTCCCTGTACGGCCTCCCATTGCTGCTGTCTCCATCGCCACACTCTGCCATGTGCCACTTTCAGGTCTCCTCACACACTGCTGGTGTGTAGAATTTTTTGACATAGGGTGCTGGCAGATTATGGGCCTCCTATAGCTGCTGCCAGGCCCCTAATCTGCCATAGGCCCCTATATACCGCTTCCTCATGCTGCTGCCAGGTCCAGAGTCTCTCATGGGTCCCTGTACGGCCTCCCATTGCTGCTGTCTCCATCGCCACACTCTGCCATGTGCCACTTTCAGGTCTCACACACTGCTGGTGTGTAGAATTTTTTGACATAGGGTGCTGGCAGATTACGGGCCTCCCATAGCTGCTGCCAGGCCCCTAATCTGCCATAGGCCCCTATATACCGCCTCCTCATGCTGCTGCCAGGTCCAGAGTCTCTCATGGGTCCCTGTACGGCCTCCCATTGCTGCTGTCTCCATCGCCACACTCTGCCATGTGCCACTTTCAGGTCTCCTCACACACTGCTGGTGTGTAGAATTTTTTGACATAGGGTGCTGGCAGATTATGGGCCTCCCATAGCTGCTGCCAGGCCCCTAATCTGCCATGGGCCCCTATATACCGCCTCCTCATGCTGCTGCCAGGTCCACAGTGTCTCATGCCATGTGCCACTTTCAGGTCTCCTCACACTGCTGGTGTGTTGAATTTTTTGACATAGGGTGCTGGCAGATTATGGGCCTCCTATAGCTGCTGCCAGGCCCCTAATCTGCCATAGGCCCCTATATACCGCTTCCTCATGCTGCTGCCAGGTCCAGAGTCTGTCATGGGTCCCTGTACGGCCTCCCATTGCTGCTGTCTCCATCGCCACACTCTGCCATGTGCCACTTTCAGGTCTCCTCACACACTGCTGGTGTGTAGAATTTTTTGACATAGGGTGCTGGCAGATTATGGGCCTCCCATAGCTGCTGCCAGGCCCCTAATCTGCCATAGGCCCCTATATACTGCTTCCTCATGCTGCTGCCAGGTCCAGAGTCTCTCATGCGTCCCTGTACGGCCTCCCATTGCTGCTGTCTCCATCGCCACACTCTGCCATGTGCCACTTTCAGGTCTCCTCACACACTGCTGGTGTGTAGAATTTTTTGACATAGGGTGCTGGCAGATTATGGGCCTCCCATAGCTGCTGCCAGGCCCCTAATCTGCCATGGGCCCCTATATACCGCCTCCTCATGCTGCTGCCAGGTCCACAGTGTCTCATGCCATGTGCCACTTTCAGGTCTCCTCACACACTGCTGGTGTGTAGAATTTTTTGACATAGGGTGCTGGCAGATTATGGGCCTCCCATAGCTGCTGCCAGGCCCCTAATCTGCCATGGGCCCCTATATACCGCCTCCTCATGCTGCTGCCAGGTCCACAGTGTCTCATGCCATGTGCCACTTTCAGGTCTCCTCACACTGCTGGTGTGTTGAATTTTTTGACATAGGGTGCTGGCAGATTATGGGCCTCCTATAGCTGCTGCCAGGCCCCTAATCTGCCATAGGCCCCTATATACCGCTTCCTCATGCTGCTGCCAGGTCCAGAGTCTGTCATGGGTCCCTGTACGGCCTCCCATTGCTGCTGTCTCCATCGCCACACTCTGCCATGTGCCACTTTCAGGTCTCCTCACACACTGCTGGTGTGTAGAATTTTTTGACATAGGGTGCTGGCAGATTATGGGCCTCCCATAGCTGCTGCCAGGCCCCTAATCTGCCATAGGCCCCTATATACCGCTTCCTCATGCTGCTGCCAGGTCCAGTGTCTCTCATGGGTCCCTGTACGGCCTCCCATTGCTGCTGTCTCCATCGCCACACTCTGCCATGTGCCACTTTCAGGTCTCCTCACACACTGCTGGTGTGTAGAATTTTTTGACATAGGGTGCTGGCAGATTATGGGCCTCCTATAGCTGCTGCAAGGCCCCTAATCTGCCATAGGCCCCTATATACCGCTTCCTCATGCTGCTGCCAGGTCCAGAGTCTCTCATGGGTCCCTGTACGGCCTCCCATTGCTGCTGTCTCCATCGCCACACTCTGCCATGTGCCACTTTCAGGTCTCACACACTGCTGGTGTGTAGAATTTTTTGACATAGGGTGCTGGCAGATTACGGGCCTCCCATAGCTGCTGCCAGGCCCCTAATCTGCCATAGGCCCCTATATACCGCCTCCTCATGCTGCTGCCAGGTCCAGAGTCTCTCATGGGTCCCTGTACGGCCTCCCATTGCTGCTGTCTCCATCGCCACACTCTGCCATGTGCCACTTTCAGGTCTCCTCACACACTGCTGGTGTGTAGAATTTTTTGACATAGGGTGCTGGCAGATTATGGGCCTCCCATAGCTGCTGCCAGGCCCCTAATCTGCCATGGGCCCCTATATACCGCCTCCTCATGCTGCTGCCAGGTCCACAGTGTCTCATGCCATGTGCCACTTTCAGGTCTCCTCACACTGCTGGTGTGTTGAATTTTTTGACATAGGGTGCTGGCAGATTATGGGCCTCCTATAGCTGCTGCCAGGCCCCTAATCTGCCATAGGCCCCTATATACCGCTTCCTCATGCTGCTGCCAGGTCCAGAGTCTGTCATGGGTCCCTGTACGGCCTCCCATTGCTGCTGTCTCCATCGCCACACTCTGCCATGTGCCACTTTCAGGTCTCCTCACACACTGCTGGTGTGTAGAATTTTTTGACATAGGGTGCTGGCAGATTACGGGCCTCCTATAGCTGCTGCCAGGCCCCTAATCTGCCATAGGCCCCTATATACCGCTTCCTCATGCTGCTGCCAGGTCCAGAGTCTCTCATGGGTCCCTGTACGGCCTCCCATTGCTGCTGTCTCCATCGCCACACTCTGCCATGTGCCACTTTCAGGTCTCCTCACACACTGCTGGTGTGTAGAATTTTTTGACATAGGATGCTGGCAGATTATGGGCCTCCTATAGCTGCTGCCAGGCCCCTAATCTGCCATATGCCCCTATATACCGCTTCCTCATGCTGCTGCCAGGTCCAGAGTCTCTCATGGGTCCCTGTACGGCCTCCCATTGCTGCTGTCTCCATCGCCACACTCTGCCATGTGCCACTTTCAGGTCTCACACACTGCTGGTGTGTAGAATTTTTTGACACAGGGTGCTGGCAGATTACGGGCCTCCCATAGCTGCTGCCAGGCCCCTAATCTGCCATAGGCCCCTATATACCGCCTCCTCATGCTGCTGCCAGGTCCAGAGTCTCTCATGGGTCCCTGTACGGCCTCCCATTGCTGCTGTCTCCATCGCCACACTCTGCCATGTGCCACTTTCAGGTCTCCTCACACACTGCTGGTGTGTAGAATTTTTTGACATAGGGTGCTGGCAGATTATGGGCCTCCCATAGCTGCTGCCAGGCCCCTAATCTGCCATGGGCCCCTATATACCGCCTCCTCATGCTGCTGCCAGGTCCACAGTGTCTCATGCCATGTGCCACTTTCAGGTCTCCTCACACTGCTGGTGTGTTGAATTTTTTGACATAGGGTGCTGGCAGATTATGGGCCTCCTATAGCTGCTGCCAGGCCCCTAATCTGCCATAGGCCCCTATATACCGCTTCCTCATGCTGCTGCCAGGTCCAGAGTCTGTCATGGGTCCCTGTACGGCCTCCCATTGCTGCTGTCTCCATCGCCACACTCTGCCATGTGCCACTTTCAGGTCTCCTCACACACTGCTGGTGTGTAGAATTTTTTGACATAGGGTGCTGGCAGATTATGGGCCTCCCATAGCTGCTGCCAGGCCCCTAATCTGCCATAGGCCCCTATATACCGCTTCCTCATGCTGCTGCCAGGTCCAGAGTCTCTCATGGGTCCCTGTACAGCCTCCCATTGCTGCTGTCTCCATCGCCACACTCTGCCATGTGCCACTTTCAGGTCTCCTCACACACTGCTGGTGTGTAGAATTTTTTGACATAGGGTGCTGGCAGATTATGGGCCTCCCATAGCTGCTGCCAGGCCCCTAATCTGCCATGGGCCCCTATATACCGCCTCCTCATGCTGCTGCCAGGTCCACAGTGTCTCATGCCATGTGCCACTTTCAGGTCTCCTCACACACTGCTGGTGTGTAGAATTTTTTGACATAGGGTGCTGGCAGATTATGGGCCTCCCATAGCTGCTGCCAGGCCCCTAATCTGCCATGGGCCCCTATATACCGCCTACTCATGCTGCTGCCAGGTCCACAGTGTCTCATGCCATGTGCCACTTTCAGGTCTCCTCACACTGCTGGTGTGTAGAATTTTTTGACATAGGGTGCTGGCAGATTACGGGCCTCCCATTGCTGCTGCCAGGCCCCTAATCTGCCATGGGCCCCTATACCGCCTCCTCATGCTGCTGCCAAGTCCAGAGTGTGTCATGGGTCCCTGTACGGCCTCCTATTGCTAATGTCTCCATAGCCACACTCTGCCATGTGCCACTTTCAGGTCTCCTCACACTGCTGGTGTGTTGAATTTTTTGACATAGGGTGCTGGCAGATTACGGGCCTCCCATTGCTGCTGCCAGGCACGTAATCTGCCATGGGCCCCCGTACCGACTCCTCATGCTGTGACGTTGCAACAAGGTGGAATTCAACCCTACATATGTTAGACCGCCTTTACGAACAGCGAAAGGCCATCACCGATTTCCTGATGTTAAAAGCGGATAAAGGTACTCCCTGTGTAACTTAGATGTCAGCCATTGGCAGCTCATGCGTGACACCTGCGCTTGCTCAGGCCCTTTGAGGAGGCCACGCTATTCGTGAGTCGGCAGGACTATGGGATGAACGACGTCATTCCTCTGTTGCACGTCCTGGAACAAATGCTGTTAACAATGGCTGGTCAGGGTGCGGTAGACGTGGCGCACAGATCTCAACGCCACATGACCCCTGTGGGGGCAGGACAGGAAGAAGAGGAGGAGGTAGAGGAGGACATTGGTGCTCAGGAATTATTGAGTGAAATGGGTGGTTTTTCCACTCAGCGGACAGGAGTGGAGGAGCAGGAGCATCTGGTAGAGGAGGAGGAGGAGGAGACAGAGGACCCAGACGCACCGTGGCAGTATGCTGTGGAGATGGAGGCAGGGAGTCCCTCGCATTCCTTGGCACAAATGGCCCATAGCATGCTCGGTTGCTTGCGTAGCGACAGCCGAATAATAACCATCAGACAGAGGGATGACTTTTGGCTGTCCACCTTGTTGGACCCTCGCTACCGTTCAAAAATGGTGGCCTTTTTCACACCTGCTGAGAGGGAGGCCAAAATAACGTACTATAAAAACCACCTATGTAGTCAGCTGGTCTCTGCCTGTCTGCGCCAACGTCCATCCTCAGACACTGTGGGCCCTGTGCGCTCGCGTTCCGCTGCCATGGCAGCAGGGGAGGGGTGGGGTGGTAGGAGCAGTGGCAGCTCCACCAGCAGCGGCTGCCTCAGTCTGCAGTCGATGATGAGTAGCTTTCTTCACCAGCGCAGTGAGGAAACTACTAACCAGCCGCAGCAGCAGCAGCAGCAGCAGCAGCAGCAGCATCAGGTGGACCTGGAGCAGGACCTCAAACAACAGGCTTAGGCCTACTTGGACAGCACCCTGCCAACCGAGGTAGACAATCCCCTTGACTACTGGGCAACGAAACTTGACCTTTGGCCCCAACTAGCTGAATTTGCCCTTGAAAGGCTGTCATGCCCGGCCAGTAGCGTGGCATCGGAGCGCGTGTTTAGTGCGGCAGGAGGTATTGCAACTCCGCGGAGGACACGACTGTCCACCCAAAGTGTGGAGAGACTGACGTTTGTGAAAATGAATCAGGCGTGGATTAGTCTGGATTTCAAACCACCAGTTCCTGACACAACTGACTAAATCCGCCATGAATCATGCCCCAAACATGTGCCACTTTCAGGTCTCCTCACACTGCTGGTGTGTTCCATTTTTTGTCATAGGGTGCTGGCAGATTACGGGCCTCCCATAGCTGCTGCCAGGCCCCTAATCTGCCATGGGCCCCTATACAGCCTCCTCATGCTGCTGCCAAGTCCAGAGTCTCTCATGGGTCCCTGTACGGCCTCCCATTGCTGCTGTCTCCATCGCCACACTCTGCCATGTGCCACTTTCAGGTCTCACACACTGCTGGTGTGTAGAATTTTTTGACATAGGGTGCTGGCAGATTACGGGCCTCCCATAGCTGTTGCCAGGCCCCTAATCTGCCATAGGCCCCTTTATACCGCCTCCTCATGCTGCTGCCAGGTCCAGAGTCTGTCATGGGTCCCTGTACGGCCTCCCATTGCTGCTGTCTCCATCGCCACACTCTGCCATGTGCCACTTTCAGGTCTCCTCACACTGCTGGTGGGTTCCATTTTTTGTCATAGGGTGCTGGCAGATTACGGGCCTCCCATAGCTGCTGCCAGGCCCCTAATCTGCCATGGGCCCCTGTTGTCGCTTGTTGGCATATTCCGCTCGTTCAGATGCTCCTTCTCCTGCTACTCCTCTTCACGGATTCCGTCAGCAGTCTTTCTTGGAATCCGTTTCCAAGAGACAACAGTTTGCGAGCACGCACCAGACGGTGCAGAAACTGAACGTCCTCCTGTCCAAGTTGCTGCTGCCAGGCTCGTAATCTGTCATGCGCCCCTGTACCGCCTCCTCATGCTGCTTCCAGGTCCAGAGTGTGTCATGGGCCCCCGTACCGACTCCAAATGCTGCTGCCAGGCCCGTAATCTGTCATGGGCCCCTGTACCGCCTCCCCATGCTGCTGCCACGTCCAGATTGTGTCATGGGTCCCTGTACGGCCTCCCATTGCTGCTGCCAGGCCTGTAATCTGCCATGGGCCACCGTACCGACTCCTCATGCTGCTGCCAGGCCCGTAATCTGCCATGGGCCCCTGTACCGCCTCCTCATGCTGCTGCCAGGTCCAGAGTGTGTCATGGGTCCCTGTACGGCCTCCCATTGCTGCTGTCTCTATCGCCACACTCTGCCATGTGCCACTTTCAGGTCTCCTCACACTGCTGGTGATTTCCATTTTTGTCATAGGGTGCTGTATGGCCTCCCATTGCTGCTGCCTCCACCGCCACACTGTGGCTCCACACTCTGGTTTTGGCCCCGTGACTGGCCAAATGAGTGAAGTGTGCGGTGATTCTAAGATCGACGGCACTCATCTGCATGTCATACTGCCTGACAGTATTAGTTCTCTTCCCCAGCAGACTCCAAGGGCATTTAAATTAAAGGTACAGTGTTCAGCACTAATATTAAGTCTCTCTGAAGCCTAGAAACACCCTTTTTTAAGTTAAATTCACAGCGAATATATTCGACTCGAATCGAAATTTTTCTACGAATTCGCCGAATCAGTCGAATCGAATTTTTGAATACTTCGCTCATCTCTAGATATGATCTCCATGTATAATACATAAGGGGGATATGATCTCCATGTATAATACATAAGGGGGGATATGATCACCATGTATAATACATAAGGGGGATATGATCTCCATGTATAATACATAAGGGGGGATATGATCACCATGTATAATACATAAGGGGGATATGATCTCCATGTATAATACATAAGGGGGGATATGATCTCCATGTATAATACATAAGGGGGGATATGATCTCTATGTATAATACATAAGGGGGATATGATCTCCATGTATAATACATAAGGGGGGATATGATCTCCATGTATAATACATAAGGGGGGATATGATCACCATGTATAATACATAAGGGGGGATATGATCACCATGTATAATACATAAGAGGGATATGATCACCATGTATAATACATAAGGGGGATATGATCACCATGTATAATACATAAGGGGGATGTGATTACCATGTATAATACATAAGGGGGGATATGATCTCCATGTATAATACATACGGGGGATATGATCTCCATGTATAATACATAAGGGGGGATATGATCACCATGTATAATACATAAGGGGGATATGATCTCCATGTATAATACATAAGGGGGGATATGATCACCATGTATAATACATAAGGGGGAATATGATCTCCATGTATAATACATAAGGGGGATATGATCTCCATGTATAATACATAAGGGGGATATGATCACCATATATAATACATAAGGGGGATATGATCTCCATGTATAATACATAAGGGGGATATGATCTCCATATATAATACATAAGGAGGATATGATCTCCATGTATAATACATAAGGGGGATATGATCTCCATGTATAATACATAAGGGGGATATGATCACCATATATAATACATAAGGGGGATATGATCTCCATGTATAAATACATAAGGGGGGATATGATCACCATGTATAATACATAAGGGGGGGATATGATCTCCATGTATAATACATAAGGGGGGGATATGATCTCCATGTATAATACATAAGGGGGGATATGATCACCATGTATAATACATAAGGGGGGGATATGATCACCATGTATAATACATAAGGGGGATATGATCTCCATGTATAATACATAAGGAGGGATATGATCTCCATGTATAAATACATAAGGGGGATAAGATCACCATTTATAATACATAAGGGTGATATGATCACCATGTATAATACATAAGGAGGGGGGGTACGATCACCATGTATAATACATAAGGGGGGATATGATCTCCATGTATAATACATAAGGGGGGATATGATCAACATGTATAATACATAAGGGGGGATATGATCTCCATGTATAATACATAAGGGGGGGGTATGATCTCCATGTATAATACATAAGGGGGGATATGATCACCATGTATAATACATGGGGGGGGGGTTATGATCTCCATGTATAATACATAAGGGGGGATATGATCACCATGTATAATACATAAGGGAGATATGATCAACATGTATAATACATAAGGGGGGATATGATCTCCATGTATAATACATAAGGGGGGATATGATCACCATGTATAATACATAAGGGGAGATATGATCTCCATCTATAATACATAAGGGGGGATATGATCGCCATGTATAAAACATAAGGGGGATATGATCTCCACGTATAATACATCAGGGAGGATATGATCTCCATGTATAATACATAAGAGGGATATGATCTCCATGTATAATACATAAGAGGGATATGATCTCCATGTATAATACATAAGGGGGGATATGATCACCATGTATAATACATAAGAGGGATATGATCTCTATGTATAATACATGAGGGGGGATATGATCTCCATGTATAATACATAAGGGGGGATATGATCACCATGTATAATACATAAGGGGAGATATGATCTCCATGTATAATACATAAGGAGGGATATGATCTCCATGTATAAATACATAAGGGGGATAAGATCACCATTTATAATACATAAGGGTGATATGATCACCATGTATAATACATAAGGAGGGGGGGTACGATCACCATGTATAATACATAAGGGGGGATATGATCTCCATGTATAATACATAAGGGGGGATATGATCAACATGTATAATACATAAGGGGGGATATGATCTCCATGTATAATACATAAGGGGGGGGGGGTATGATCTCCATGTATAATACATAAGGGGGGATATGATCACCATGTATAATACATAAGGGGGATATGATCTCCATGTATAATACATGGGGGGGGAGGTTATGATCTCCATGTATAATACATAAGGGGGGATATGATCACCATGTATAATACATAAGGGAGATATGATCAACATGTATAATACATAAGGGGGGATATGATCTCCATGTATAATACATAAGAGGGGATATGATCACCATGTATAATACATAAGGGGAGATATGATCTCCATCTATAATACATAAGGGGGGATATGATCGCCATGTATAAAACATAAGGGGGATATGATCTCCACGTATAATACATCAGGGAGGATATGATCTCCATGTATAATACATAAGAGGGATATGATCTCCATGTATAATACATAAGAGGGATATGATCTCCATGTATAATACATAAGGGGGGATATGATCACCATGTATAATACATAAGAGGGATATGATCTCTATGTATAATACATGAGGGGGGATATGATCTCCATGTATAATACATAAGGGGGGATATGATCACCATGTATAATACATAAGGGGAGATATGATCTCCATGTATAATACATGGGGGGGGGGGTATGATCTCCATGTATAATACATAAGGGGGATATGATCACCATGTATAATACATAAGGGAGATATGATCAACATGTATAATACATAAGGGGGGATATGATCTCCATGTATAATACATAAGGGGGGATATGATCTCCATGTATAATACATAAGGGGGGATATGATCTCCATGTATAATACATAAGGGGGGATATGATCAACATGTATAATACATAAGGGGGGATATGATCTCCATGTATAATACATAAGGGGAGATATGATCTCCATCTATAATACATAAGGGGGGATATGATCGCCATGTATAAAACATAAGGGGGATATGATCTCCACGTATAATACATCAGGGAGGATATGATCTCCATGTATAATACATAAGAGGGATATGATCTCCATGTATAATACATAAGAGGGATATGATCTCCATGTATAATACATAAGGGGGGATATGATCACCATGTATAATACATAAGAGGGATATGATCTCTATGTATAATACATGAGGGGGGATATGATCTCCATGTATAATACATAAGGGGGGATATGATCACCATGTATAATACATAAGGGGAGATATGATCTCCATGTATAATACATGGGGGGGGTATGATCTCCATGTATAATACATAAGGGGGATATGATCACCATGTATAATACATAAGGGAGATATGATCAACATGTATAATACATAAGGGGGGATATGATCTCCATGTATAATACATAAGGGGGGATATGATCTCCATGTATAATACATAAGGGGGGATATGATCTCCATGTATAATACATAAGGGGGGATATGATCAACATGTATAATACATAAGGGGGGATATGATCTCCATGTATAATACATAAGGGGGGGGGTATGATCTCCATGTATAATACATAAGGGGGGATATGATCACCATGTATAATACATGGGGGGGGGGTTATGATCTCCATGTATAATACATAAGGGGGGATATGATCACCATGTATTATACATAAGGGAGATATGATCAACATGTATAATACATAAGGGGGGATATGATCTCCATGTATAATACATAAGGGGGATATGATCACCATGTATAATACATAAGGGGAGATATGATCTCCATCTATAATACATAAGGGGGGATATGATCGCCATGTATAAAACATAAGGGGGATATGATCTCCACGTATAATACATCAGGGAGGATATGATCTCCATGTATAATACATAAGAGGGATATGATCTCCATGTATAATACATAAGAGGGATATGATCTCCATGTATAATACATAAGGGGGGATATGATCACCATGTATAATACATAAGAGGGATATGATCTCTATGTATAATACATGAGGGGGGATATGATCTCCATGTATAATACATAAGGGGGGATATGATCACCATGTATAATACATAAGGGGAGATATGATCTCCATGTATAATACATAAGGAGGGATATGATCTCCATGTATAAATACATAAGGGGGATAAGATCACCATTTATAATACATAAGGGTGATATGATCACCATGTATAATACATAAGGAGGGGGGGTACGATCACCATGTATAATACATAAGGGGGGATATGATCTCCATGTATAATACATAAGGGGGGATATGATCAACATGTATAATACATAAGGGGGGATATGATCTCCATGTATAATACATAAGGGGGGGGGTATGATCTCCATGTATAATACATAAGGGGGGATATGATCACCATGTATAATACATAAGGGGGATATGATCTCCATGTATAATACATGGGGGGGGAGGTTATGATCTCCATGTATAATACATAAGGGGGGATATGATCACCATGTATAATACATAAGGGAGATATGATCAACATGTATAATACATAAGGGGGGATATGATCTCCATGTATAATACATAAGAGGGGATATGATCACCATGTATAATACATAAGGGGAGATATGATCTCCATCTATAATACATAAGGGGGGATATGATCGCCATGTATAAAACATAAGGGGGATATGATCTCCACGTATAATACATCAGGGAGGATATGATCTCCATGTATAATACATAAGAGGGATATGATCTCCATGTATAATACATAAGAGGGATATGATCTCCATGTATAATACATAAGGGGGGATATGATCACCATGTATAATACATAAGAGGGATATGATCTCTATGTATAATACATGAGGGGGGATATGATCTCCATGTATAATACATAAGGGGGGATATGATCACCATGTATAATACATAAGGGGAGATATGATCTCCATGTATAATACATGGGGGGGGGGGTATGATCTCCATGTATAATACATAAGGGGGGATATGATCGCCATGTATAATACATAAGGGGGATATGATCTCCATGTATAATACATCAGGGAGGATATGATCTCCATGTATAATACATCAGGGGGGATATGATCTCCATGTATAATACATAAGGGGGGATATGATCACCATGTATAATACATAAGGGGGGATATGATCACCATGTATAATACATAAGAGGGCTATGATCTCTATGTATAATACATAAGGGGGATATGATCTCCATGTATAATACATAAGGGGGGATATGATCTCCATGTATAATACATAAGGGAGGATATGATCTCCACGTATAATACATAAGGGGGGATATGAACTCCACGTATAATACATAAGGGGGGATATGATCTCCATGTATAATACATAAGGGGGGATATGATCTCCATGTATAATACATAAGGGGGGATATGATCACCATGTATAATACATAAGGGGGATATGATCACCATGTATAATTCATAAGGGGGATATGATCTCCATGTATAATACATAAGGGGGATATGATCTCCATGTATAAAACATAAGGGGGGATATGATCACCATATATAATACATAAGGGGGATATGATCACCATGTATAATACATAAGGGGGATATGATCACCATGTATAATACATAAGGGGGATATGATTACCATGTATAATACATAAGGGGGGATATGATCTCCATGTATAATACATAAGGGGGATATGATCTCTATGTATAATACATAAGGGGGGATATGATCACCATGTATAATACATAAGGGGGATATGATCTCCATGTATAATACATAAGGGGGGATATGATCACCATGTATAATACATAAGGGGGATATGATCTCCATGTATAATACATAAGGGGGGATATGATCTCCATGTATAATACATAAGGGGGATATGATCTCCATGTATAATACATAAGGGGGGATATGATCACCATGTATAATACGTAAGGGGGATATGATCTCCATGTATAATACATAAGGGGGATATGATCAACATGTACATATACATAAGGAGGGATATGATCTCCATGTATAATACATAAGGGAGTTATGATCAACATGTATAATACATAAGGGGGGATATGATCTCCATGTATAATACATAGGGGGGGATATGATCACCATGTATAATACATAAGGGGAGATATGATCTCCATGTATAATACATAAGGGAGGATATGATCACCATGTATAATACATAAGGGGGGGATATGATCACCATGTATAATACATAAGGGGGATATGATCTCCATGTATAATACATAAGGAGGGATATGATCTCCATGTATAAATACATAAGGGGGATAAGATCACCATTTATAATACATAAGGGTGATATGATCACCATGTATAATACATAAGGAGGGGGGGTACGATCACCATGTATAATACATAAGGGGGGATATGATCTCCATGTATAATACATAAGGGGGGATATGATCAACATGTATAATACATAAGGGGGGATATGATCTCCATGTATAATACATAAGGGGGGGTATGATCTCCATGTATAATACATAAGGGGGGATATGATCACCATGTATAATACATAAGGGGGATATGATCTCCATGTATAATACATGGGGGGGGGGGGTTATGATCTCCATGTATAATACATAAGGGGGGATATGATCACCATGTATAATACATAAGGGAGATATGATCAACATGTATAATACATAAGGGGGGATATGATCTCCATGTATAATACATAAGGGGGGATATGATCACCATGTATAATACATAAGGGAAGATATGATCTCCATCTATAATACATAAGGGGGGATATGATCGCCATGTATAAAACATAAGGGGGATATGATCTCCACGTATAATACATCAGGGAGGATATGATCTCCATGTATAATACATAAGAGGGATATGATCTCCATGTATAATACATAAGAGGGATATGATCTCCATGTATAATACATAAGGGGGGATATGATCACCATGTATAATACATAAGAGGGATATGATCTCTATGTACAGTATAATACATGAGGGGGGATATGATCTCCATGTATAATACATAAGGGGGGATATGATCACCATGTATAATACATAAGGGGAGATATGATCTCCATATATAATACATGGGGGGGGGGGTATGATCTCCATGTATAATACATAAGGGGGGATATGATCGCCATGTATAATACATAAGGGGGATATGATCTCCATGTATAATACATCAGGGAGGATATGATCTCCATGTATAATACATCAGGGGGGATATGATCTCCATGTATAATACATAAGGGGGGATATGATCACCATGTATAATACATAAGGGGGGATATGATCACCATGTATAATACATAAGAGGGCTATGATCTCTATGTATAATACATAAGGGGGGATATGATCTCCATGTATAATACATAAGGGGGGATATGATCTCCATGTATAATACATAAGGGAGGATATGATCTCCACGTATAATACATAAGGGGGGATATGAACTCCACGTATAATACATAAGGGGGGATATGATCTCCATGTATAATACATAAGGGGGGATATGATCTCCATGTATAATACATAAGGGGGGATATGATCACCATGTATAATACATAAGGGGGATATGATCACCATGTATAATTCATAAGGGGGATATGATCTCCATGTATAATACATAAGGGGGATATGATCTCCATGTATAATACATAAGGGGGGATATGATCACCATATATAATACATAAGGGGGATATGATCACCATGTATAATACATAAGGGGGATATGATCACCATGTATAATACATAAGGGGGATATGATTACCATGTATAATACATAAGGGGGGATATGATCTCCATGTATAATACATAAGGGGGATATGATCTCTATGTATAATACATAAGGGGGGATATGATCACCATGTATAATACATAAGGGGGATATGATCTCCATGTATAATACATAAGGGGGGATATGATCACCATGTATAATACATAAGGGGGATATGATCTCCATGTATAATACATAAGGGGGATATGATCTCCATGTATAATACATAAGGGGGAAATGATCTCCATGTATAATACATAAGGGGGGATATGATCACCATGTATAATACGTAAGGGGGATATGATCTCCATGTATAATACATAAGGGGGATATGATCAACATGTACAAATACATAAGGAGGGATATGATCTCCATGTATAATACATAAGGGGGGTATGATCACCATGTATAATACATAAGGGGGGTATGATCACCATGTATAATACATAAGGGAGATATGATCAACATGTATAATACATAAGGGGGGATATGATCACCATGTATAATACATAAGGGGGGATATGATCACCATGTATAATACATAAGGGGGATATGATCTCCATGTATAATACATAAGGGGGGATATGATCACCATGTATAATACATAAGGGGGATATGATCTCCATGTATAATACATAAGGGGAGATATGATCTCCATGTATAATACATAAGGGAGGATATGATCACCATGTATAATACATATGGGGGGGATATGATCACCATGTATAATACATAAGGGGGATATGATCTCCATGTATAATACATAAGGAGGGATATGATCTCCATGTATAAATACATAAGGGGGATAAGATCACCATTTATAATACATAAGGGTGATATGATCACCATGTATAATACATAAGGAGGGGGGGGTACGATCACCATGTATAATACATAAGGGGGGATATGATCTCCATGTATAATACATAAGGGGGGATATGATCAACATGTATAATACATAAGGGGGGATATGATCTCCATGTATAATACATAAGGGGGGGTATGATCTCTATGTATAATACATAAGGGGGGATATGATCACCTTGTATAATACATAAGGGGGATATGATCTCCATGTATAATACATGGGGGGGGGGGGGGGTTATGATCTCCATGTATAATACATAAGGGGGGATATGATCACCATGTATAATACATAAGGGAGATATGATCAACATGTATAATACATAAGGGGGGATATGATCTCCATGTATAATACATAAGGGGGGATATGATCACCATGTATAATACATAAGGGGAGATATGATCTCCATCTATAATACATAAGGGGGGATATGATCGCCATGTATAAAACATAGGGGGATATGATCTCCACGTATAATACATCAGGGAGGATATGATCTCCATGTATAATACATAAGAGGGATATGATCTCCATGTATAATACATAAGAGGGATATGATCTCCATGTATAATACATAAGGGGGATATGATCTCCATGTATAATACATAAGAGGGATATGATCTCTATGTATAATACATGAGGGGGGATATGATCTCCATGTATAATACATAAGGGGGGATATGATCACCATGTATAATACATAAGGGGAGATATGATCTTCATGTATAATACATGGGGGGGGTATGATCTCCATGTATAATACATAAGGGGGGATATGATCGCCATGTATAATACATAAGGGGGATATGATCTCCATGTATAATACATCAGGGAGGATATGATCTCCATGTATAATACATCAGGGGGGATATGATCTCCATGTATAATACATAAGGGGGGATATGATCACCATGTATAATACATAAGGGGGGATATGATCACCATGTATAATACATAAGAGGGCTATGATCTCTATGTATAATACATAAGGGGGGATATGATCTCCATGTATAATACATAAGGGGGGATATGATCTCCATGTATAATACATAAGGGAGGATATTATCTCCACGTATAATACATAAGGGGGGATATGAACTCCACGTATAATACATAAGGGGGGATATGATCTCCATGTATAATACATAAGGGGGGATATGATCTCCATGTATAATACATAAGGGGGGATATGATCACCATGTATAATACATAAGGGGGATATGATCACCATGTATAATTCATAAGGGGGATATGATCTCCATGTATAATACATAAGGGGGATATGATCTCCATGTATAATACATAAGGGGGGATATGATCACCATATATAATACATAAGGGGGATATGATCACCATGTATAATACATACGGGGGATATGATCACCATGTATAATACATAAGGGGGATATGATTACCATGTATAATACATAAGGGGGGATATGATCTCCATGTATAATACATAAGGGGGATATGATCTCTATGTATAATACATAAGGGGGGATATGATCACCATGTATAATACATAAGGGGGATATGATCTCCATGTATAATACATAAGGGGGGATATGATCACCATGTATAATACATAAGGGGGATATGATCTCCATGTATAATACATAAGGGGGGATATGATCACCATGTATAATACGTAAGGGGGATATGATCTCCATGTATAATACATAAGGGGGATATGATCAACATGTACAAATACATAAGGAGGGATATGATCTCCATGTATAATACATAAAGGAGATATTATCAACATGTATAATACATAAGGGGGGATATGATCTCCATGTATAATACATAGGGGGGGATATGATCACCATTTATAATACATAAGGGGAGATATGATCTCCATGTATAATACATAAGGGAGGATATGATCACCATGTATAATACATAAGGGGGGATATGATCTCCATGTATAATACATAAGGGGGGATATGATCTCCATGTATAATACATAAGGGGGGATATGATCTCCATGTATAATACATAAGGGGGGATATGATCACCATGTATAATACATAAGGGGGGATATGATCTCCATGTATAATACATAAGGGGGGATATGATCGCCATGTATAATACATAAGAGGGATATGATCGCCATGTATAATACATAAGGGGGATATGATCTCCACGTATAATACATAAGGGGGGATATGATCTCCATGTATAATACGTAAGGGGGGATATGATCACCATGTATAATACATAAGGGAGGATATGATCACCATGTATAATACATAAGAGGGATATGATCTCTATGTATAATACATAAGGGGGGATATGATCTCCATGTATAATACATAAGGGGGGATATGATCAACATGTATAATACATAAGGGGGGATATGATCTCCATGTATAATACATAAGGGGGGGTATGATCTCCTTGTATAATACATAAGGGGGGATATGATCACCATGTATAATACATAAGGGGGATATGATCTCCATGTATAATACATGGGGGGGGGTATGATCTCCATGTATAATACATAGGGGGGTATGATCTCCATCTATAATACATAAGGGGGGATATGATCGCCATGTATAATACATAAGGGGGATATGATCTCCACGTATAATACATCAGGGAGGATATGATCTCCATGTATAATACATAAGAGGGATATGATCTCCATGTATAATACATAAGGGGGGATATGATCACCATGTATAATACATAAGGGAGGATATGATCACCATGTATAATACATAAGAGGGATATGATCTCTATGTATAATACATAAGGGGGGATATGATCTCCATGTATAATACATAAGGGGGGATATGATCTCCATGTATAATACATAAGGGAGGATATGATCTCCATGTATAATACATAAGGGGGGATATGAACTCCATGTATAAAACATAAGGGGGGATATGATCACCATGTATAATACATAAGGGGGGATATGATCTCCATGTATAATACATAAGGGGGGATATGATCTCCATGTATAATACATAAGGGGGATATGATCTCCATGTATAATACATAAGGGGGGATATGATCTCCATGTATAATACATAAAGGGGGATATGATCTCCATGTATAATACATAAGGGGAGATATGATCAACATGTATAATACATAAGGGGGGATATGATCTCCATGTATAATACATAAGGGGGGATATGATCACCATGTATAATACATAAGGGGAGATATGATCTCCATGTATAATACATAAGGGGAAATATGATCTCCATGTATAATACATAAGGGGGGATATGATCTCCATGTATAATACAAAAGGGGGGATATGATCACCATGTATAATACATAAGGGGGATATGATCTCCATGTATAAAACATAAGGGGGATATGAACTCCATGTATAATACATAAGGGGGGATATGATCTCTATGTATAATACATAAGGGGGATATGATCTCCATGTATAATACATAAGGGGGGATATGATCACCATGTATAATACATAAGAGGGGGATATGATCTCCATGTATAATACATAAGGGGGGATATGATCACCATGTATAATACATAAGGGGGGGACATGATCACCATGTAGAATACATAAGGGGGATATGATCTCCATGTATAATACATAAGGAGGGATATGATCTCCATGTATAAATACATAAGGGGGGATATGATCACCATTTATAATACATAAGGGGGATATGATCACCATGTATAATACATAAGGGGGGGGGGTATGATCACCATGTATAATACATAAGGGGGGATATGATCTCCATGTATAATACATAAGGGGGGATATGATCAACATGTATAATACATAAGGGGGAATATGATCTCCATGTATAATACATAAGGGGGGGTATGATCTCCCTGTATAATACATAAGGGGGGATATGATCACCATGTATAATACATAAGGTGGATATGATCTCCATGTATAATACATGGGGGGGGTATGATCTCCATGTATAATACATAAGGGGGGATATGATCACCATGTATAATACATAAGGGAGATATGATCAACATGTATAATACATAAGGGGGGATATGATCTCCATGTATAATACATAAGGGGGGATATGATCACCATGTATAATACATAAGGGAAGATATGATCTCCATGTATAATACATGGGGGGGTAGGATCTCCATGTATAATACATAAGGGGGGATATGATCGCCATGTATAATACATAAGGGGGATATGATCTCCATGTATAATACATCAGGGAGGATATGATCTCCATGTATAATACATAAGAGGGATATGATCTCCATGTATAATTCATAAGGGGGGATATGATCACCATGTATAATACATAAGGGGGGATATGATCACCATGTATAATACATAAGAGGGATATGATCTCTATGTATAATACATAAGGGGGATATGATCTCCATGTATAATACATAAGGGGGGATATGATCTCCATGTATAATACATAAGGGGGGATATGATCTCCTTGTTTAATACATAAGGGGGGATATGATCTCCATGTATAATACATAAGGGGGGATATGATCACCATGTATAATACATAAGGGGGATATGATCTCCATGTATAATACATAAGGGGAGATATGATCTCCATGTATAATACATAAGGGAGGATATGATCACCATGTATAATACATATGGGGGGGATATGATCACCATGTATAATACATAAGGGGGATATGATCTCCATGTATAATACATAAGGAGGGATATGATCTCCATGTATAAATACATAAGGGGGATAAGATCACCATTTATAATACATAAGGGTGATATGATCACCATGTATAATACATAAGGAGGGGGGGGTACGATCACCATGTATAATACATAAGGGGGGATATGATCTCCATGTATAATACATAAGGGGGGATATGATCTCCATGTATAATACATAAGGGGGGATATGATCACCATGTATAAATACATCAGTGGTTCATATAGTGAACTCGGTGTAGAGTTATTCACCCTGAGGTCATCATAGAGGACAAGGGGGCACTCTTTACATTTGGAGGAAAAGAAATTTAATCTCCAAACACGGAAAGGTTTTTTCACAGTGAGAGCTGTGAAAATGTGGAATAGACTCCCTCAAGAGTTGGTTCTGGCCAGCTCAGTGGATTGCTTTAAAAAAAGTCCTGGATTGTTTCTTGGATACACAGAATATAACTGGATATAACATTTATAGGTAAAGTTGATCCAGGAAATATCCGATTGCCTCTCGGGGGATCAGGAAATAATTTTTTTCCCCTGCAGGAGCAAATTGGATCAAGCTTTGCTGGGTTTTTTGCCTTCCTCTGGATCAACTGTGGGTGTAGGATTATAACTTTTTTTTTGTTAAGTGGTTGAACTGGATGGACTTTTGTCTTTTTTTCAGCCAGACTAACTATGTAACTATGTACAGCACAATCAAGACTGGGAGAGGAATAAGCCTGGCCATACACTATACAATTTTCTTACAATTTTCTGTACAATGTCTTTACAATTTCCTTTAGATTTACTTTCAACTATGTAGTGAAAGAGCCTACCTTATTAGATGCAATTGAAAGTGTTGTTTAGGTTTGACCTCACATTATATGTTTTTTGGTAAATCTAAAGCAAAATTCTCACGAACATTTTATAATGTACAGCCACCCTAAGCAGTACATAGAGTCAATCAGTTGTGCTGCAGTGTAATGAGCATGCTAATAGGAGGAGAGAGTAGAGTGACAAACAGAGGAGCTAATCAGTCAGCTGCTTCTCCTTTTACTGTCCAGTCACAAGCGGCTAGGAGAAGTACCAGGACTACTGAAAAGCAGCAGAGAAAAATCAGATCTCCTCCACTGAAAGACAGGGCTGTGCTGTGTGGCAGAGCTGTCTAAGTCTCAGGACTGGATGGAAAGGAATACATATCTTTTGGCAGGTAAAACAGCTCCCATATACTGTATGTGTTTCATCTGTGTATTTAGCTGTTGCACAGTTTTTTTTCCGGTGCTTTGCTTTAGACTGAACAGCCAGCTCAGGAGAAGGAGAGGGCAGAGATGTGTAAAGAGAGGAGCTCAGCTGGGGAGAAGATTTAATTCCTGTGTACTGGCGCATTTAGAGTAGAGCGCTCCGAGCAACGACTTCATAGAAAAAATAAAATAAAATAGAAGAGTCAAAAGCTGAGGATAAACAGGCAAAACACAGGTGAGCAGCAGTGCAGAGGGGAGTGAATGGAGACTGATAATACTGAGCAAAACTATAATGACGCACCGCAGGAAAGCAGCAACAAAGAGTCAGAGAGCTGCTGAAAGATATCACAACAGAGAGTCACATCCGCCTCTATGCCAGAATTTCTACAGAGTAATGAATGCAGGCACAGGTGGTCCCCCGCCTTTGTGACTTAATGTAAAATGGACCACAGAACATTAGGAAATACTTAGATTTTAAAAGCGAACTCCAGCTAAAAAAATAAAAATAAAAAAAAATGAAAAAAAATGAATAGCCAATAAAAGTAAAAAAGCAGCTTTTCCTGCGTTTCTCACCTTTAATCTGAAGCTGCCCCATGCAAGACGTTTTCTCTCCTAGGTTGAATGACAGCCAGTGACATTCAGCCCATTTTTTCTAAACCCAGGCTGTCATAGACAGTGGATAGAGAGAAAACAGTTGGCGCACACACCTAGTGCATTATCCAAGGTTTATTGTAGTAGTGAAAGAATAATAAAAACATACAGACGAAGCATGTATCTAAAAAGCATAGAAAAATGACAATGGCCACAACGGCAGGCAAGGTGTTCTCACTCTCAGTGCGGTCAAATGACTGACGCGTTTCAGGGACGAATCCCTTTCCTCAGAGCTGATGACCAACTAATGCTGATGTATGATGAATGGAAAGTAAGAGCCTTGCTGTTGATGCCCAAGGGCCCAGGGTCAGTAAGGGGCCCCATCTTTTTTCATAAGCTTTTTTGAGTTTGGGCAAGGAAACAGGGGCCCCATGATCCCCTATTGCCCGGGGGCCCCATGAGTTGTCAGTCCGCCCCTGCTTAGGAAGCAGAAAAAAAGACAACCGCTTGCTGCTAAAATCAGGTCACATGATGCTGGTATCTTCCTATTCCAAAAGGGATTTAGAAAGACAGATTGATCCACCTTAACAACCGTTCGGTTACCACCACCCCTCTCTGCCAATCCCTCCATTGGCTTCGGATTGCTCAACAAATACAATTCAAAATGTCAAAAACAATGTACAAAGCCACCCACAACTCTACCCTGAGCTACTTGACCAACGTCCTCTTGAAATATCACCCAAACCGACCTCTCCTCTCCTGAGACCTCCTGATCTCACTTCACCATCACCAACTTCACCATCACCTCCTCTCAAACTCACTTCCAGGACCTCTCCAGAGCCTCTCCCATCCTCTGGAACTCCCTACACCAATCTGTTCAGCTATCTCACTCCTTTGTGTGAGCCCCGAAAACTCATCTCTTCATGGAAGCCTATCCTGCCTCTACCCAACAATTGAATTTTACGTTCTCCATCAAATTTACCCCACACGTATCAAAAACAATGTACAAAGCCACCCACAACTCTACCCCGAGCTACTTGACCAACCTCCTCCTGAAATATCACCCAAACTGACCTCTCCTCTCCTGAGACCTCCTGACCTCTAACTTCACCATCACCTCCTCTCAAGCTTACTTCCAGGACCTCTTCAGAGCCTCTCCGATCCTCTGGAACTCCCTACACTAATATGTCCAGCTATCTCACGTCTTTGTGTGAGCCCCGAAAACTCATCTCTTCATGGAAGCCTATTCTGCCTCTACCCAACAATTGAATTCTACTTTCTCCATCAAATTTACCCCACACATGTCAAAAACAATGTACAAACAAAGCCACCATTAGGGGTCACCTGATTCAGATTGCTTTGTCCAGGAAACGTGCCAGAGAAAAGAGGATGTTGGAATTGACCTCGCGATTGGCCATGGTAGACGCTACCTGGAAAGCCTTCCCGACTACGGCCAATAGGAAAGCTTGAGATGTGGTGGCTGCTGAACTTGATCTTCTTTTCACTACATGGGATGAGAAGGCCTTGTGTTAGGTTTTATACATATAATAATAAACTGGGGCCAATGTTGGCCAAGAAACTTAATTCGCTTGTTCGCACAGATAAACCTGTTCAACTCCGAGTGAGGGGCGGTGGCCAGGGGCATATTTGCCGCGAGGCAAACACGGCATTTGCCTATGGTGGCACTTTTCAGGGGGCGACACGGTGGCAGCACCGCCCCCCCCCTTTCCCACGGAAGGGACACTTCCGTGGGAAAGGGGCACGGCTGCTGTGTTTTACGTGTGTCCGTGACTCCATGTCCCACGTCGATCCGGTCCACAAGGCGCTGCTGGAGGAGGGGTGCAGAGGGTGTCCGTCTGGTGTCTTCATCTTCCTGGATCTTGATCGGGATGTGGGCAGGATGACAAGCCGCCCCTTGAATCTGGCCACACCCCTGGGATCACTGGGCAGCCTATGGTGTCACTGACACCAATGAGGGGGCACTTTTCCTCCCACTGACACCAATGATGGGGCACTATTCCTCCAACTGACTCTAATGATGGGACACTATTCCTCCCACTGACACCAATGATTGGGCACTATGCCTCCCACTGACACCAATGATGGGGCACTATGCCTCCCACTGACACCAATGATGGGGCACTATTCCTCCCACTGACACCAATGATGGGGCACTATTTCTCCCACTGACACCAATGATGGGACGCTATTCCTCCCACTGATACCAATGATGGGGCACTATTCCTCCTACTGACACTAATGTTGGTGCACTATTCCTCCCACTGATACCAATGATGGGGCACTATTCCTCCCACTGATACCAATGATGGGGCACTATTCCTCCCACTGACACCAATGATGGAGCACTATTCCTCCCACTGATACCAATGATGGGACACTATTCCTCCCACTGATACCAATGATGGAGCACTATTCCTCCCACTGATACCAATGATGGGGCACTATTCCTCCCACTGACACCAATGATGGGGCACTATTCCTCCCACTCTCCCAAGTCAGGTCCCTGTGTTTTTTCTTTGTCTACTGCAAAGCCGGATTCTCAGTTTTATTTGGGCTCATAAACGTCCCAGAATGCCTAGATCCACTCTGTATACTCATAGACTACAGGGAGGTTTGGGAGTTCCACATGTTTCTAGATACTATTTGGGGGCTCAAATCTCCCAGTTGTCCTTGCTTCATGCCAAGACAGATATCCCGTTATGGGTACTTTTGGAATTACCCAACTGTGTTCCGCTTTCCTTAACTACATTGCTTTGGCTCCTGCCTAAGTTGCACCCTCCAGATTTGAGCCCTATCATGCTTCACAGTGTACGAACCTGGGATTCTGTTAAATATTTGTAATTTGTAATTTGATATCATCTTTTCTACCTCTTTTGCCGATTACGCATAATCCTTCATTTCCACCAGGTTTAGAACATCCCCCTTCTGTCTCTTGGAGGACCTCCCATGGCTTTGTTATTGTACATGATTTTCTGAGCACTCGTACGTTTCCATAATGGGAGTCTCTTCGAGAATCACGGGGGATCCTGCCATGGGAATATTATCAGTATTTGCAATTGCGCCACTGGGTCCTGTCACTCCGTCATACCTTTACATATCCTTACCGCAAAAATGCCCTTTGAACATGTCTGTCAACATTCCCCAGGGTCCCCTGGTCTCATTTCTGTAATTTATGCCTCTCTTAACAGTAGGTCCTCCTCACCACCCCTGTCTTATGTCTCTCAATGGGAGCGAGATCCAGGTTTCTTGATTGCGGTGGAGGACTGGCGTAGGGCCTGGGGGATGGTGGGGAAATGTTCCTTTAATACCGTCACTCTTGAAGCAGACTACAAAGTTCTCCTCTGGTGGTACTGGGTCCCGGCTCGGACTGCTCACTTTAATCCGACTGGCGGAGATAGGTGTTTCCGGAGCTGTGGTCTACATGGGGACATCTTACACATTTGGTGGTCGTGCCCGCGATTGATAGGCTTCTGGTCTAGGTTTTTTGGTTTGCTGCAAACATTATTTCATATTACAGTCCATAGGGGTGCAAGGGTGGCCCTCCTGCATTGCCCAATTTTGGGTCTGTCTAGGACTCAGCAGAAATTGGCATCTTACCTATTCATTTTGGCCAAACGTGCTATAGCTCAAGCTTGGAGAACCCCTTCGGTTGCCTTCCAGGGGGTGAAGACCTGGATGAATGCTATGCTGATCAATGAACAGATGTCTAGCGTTCGTCAAGATTCTCATCCAAGATTTCTTAAGGTTTGGGAACCTTGGATACGTTATTCCCTGCCATCCCTGCCTCCTACTAGCTATGGCCTCTTATAGTCGTGGCCTGTGCTAGCCCTGGATCTGTGACTTTTCTAGTCTTCCTTTCTACCATGTTTTTCTCTCTGAATCTTTTTTTCCTCCTTATTTTTTCTGTTTTTATATTTTTTTTCCTTTTTCCTTTGTGAGGTCATTGATCTTGGATGAGGAGACCTGGCTTGCAAATTGCCATTCCATTTGGAAAAGATGTTCCATAGGGTTGAGATCAGAGTTTTGTGCATTTCACACTAAACTGGTCAAATCTTGCCTTTATGGAGCTGGCTTTGTACACAGAAGAAGATATGTGCATACTGGAAATTTTTTTTGTTTCAAATGCATTAGTTCATTGAAGAATTTAGTTTTGTCATATTCGTTTTACTGAACAGATTCATTTTCGGAATTAATTTCGTATCTTCGGCATTTGTATTGTATATTCTTTGGTCCAGGTGGATTTGAAAAAATTTGCATTTTTTTCTGTAAGATTTCTATGTGTCAATTTTCAATTTCAATATTTTACGTGGATTCGTTATTCATATATTGAAACTATTCAATATTTTCAGACACAACAGAATAAATATAATGTAAAATTCATCGCCCACAAATTTTTTAAATTTAAGAATCGCATTAGACTGTGGAACTGAACTGACTGACTCTGACAATTACAAATCAATTTAAATCACAAATTTGCTCAAAACGGAATGATCAAACAAATTTGAAAATTGAATTAATTTCCCCATAAGCCCAAACTACTATCCAATCATGTGCTAAATAAAATGAATGGAGTCATTAATTTCATTTCAACTTTTTTTCAGATTCATTGACATCATTACTATTACTATGTCCATTCGGAGATTTGTATACTTCCAAATCTACGAAAATCTAATTTTCCTCCAAAAATTGATTTGTAACTAAACAAAATGCACATGTCTACACAAGGACACACTCACAATCATGCTGGACAGAAAAGGGCCTTCCCCAGATTGTTATTATTGTTAAGGTTGCAATCGAACAATTGTCTATAATGTCTGTGGGAATTTAGGCCTTTCAACCAAAACAGTATACGTGAGGTCAGGTACTGATGCTCGATGAGAAGATCCAGATCCCAGGGCTGGGCTTCTGCTACTTAACGAGCAGCTCTTCTCTTTCAGTGCTCAGAAGCTGCTCAGCTGCCGGTTAATTAGCAGTCACTCGTCTTCACGGTGGCTCACCTGGATACCATTACCTGCTTCATTAGTCCAGCCTACAGCCAGCCTTTTTTACTATTTTAGCAGCTTAGTTCATTTCCTCATTGCCCTTGTGTGGTCTGTTATCTCTAGTGTGTTATTGTGTACAACTCACTCTGGCTGACTTCTCTTCCAATTCCTGTTCCAGATTTTTGCTTCTGACTATGCTGACTTCTCATTTCCTGACCCCGGCTCATCTGCTTGACCACTCTGGCATCCTAACCCTGGCTTCTGTTTTTGACTATGTTCCTGAACTGTGTTATTTTTGCTATTTCATTATAGGTGGGATTTTAACTGCACTTTCTGTCTATGGTTCCTGACACCAGATCAAAATAGGTTTTCCAATTCATTCCAAAAGTGCTCAGAAGGGCTGAGGTCAGATCACTGTAAAGGCAATTTGAATTCCTTCAGACCAAACTGGTCCAACCATGTCTTTATGGAGCTGGCTTTGTACACGGGGTACAGTCATGCTGGAACAGAAAAGGGCCTTCCCCAGACTGTTATTACAAGGGTGAATTAGCACAATTGTCTATAATGTCTGTGCTAATTTGTGTCCATTCATCCAGAAGAGTATTTGTTAAGTCAGATACTGATGCTGGATGAGAAGATCTAGATCCCAATTGATGTTCCAGTTCATCCCAAAGGTGTTCAGTAGAGTTGAGGTCAGATCTCTGTGAAGGCCATTTGAGTTCCTCCACACCAAACTGGTCCAACCATATATTTATGGAGCTGTCTTTGCACACAGGGGCACAGTCATCATGCCTGAACAGAAAAGGGTCTTCCCCAGACTGTTACTACAAGGTTGGAATCACACAATTGTCTATAATGTCTGTGAGAATTTATGCTCATTCAACCATACAAACATTCATGAGGTCAGGTACTGATGCTGGATGAGAAGATCCAGATCACAATTGGTGTTCCAAAAGTGTTCAGTAGGGCTGACGTCAGATCTCTGTGAAGGCCATTTGAGTTCCTCCACACTAAAGTGGTCCAACCATGTCTTTATGGAGCTAGCTTTGTACACAGGGGCACAGTAATGCCTTAACAGGAAAGAACCATCCCCAAATTGTTTTCACAAGGTTGGAAGAGCACAATTGTTAAAAGTTGAAGCAATAACAGTACAATTCACTAAAAGCACCTGAACTCAGTAATTTGGGGGGAGGGGGTGGGCACACACTTTTGACTATGCTGTATATTGAAGATGTGATGGTAGGGTCTCCACAAATTTTCAGACGATATAATGTAAAGAATGCTGGCCACAGACCTATCATGTAAAAAGTAGGACACATTGATTAAGGCTTGCTGCAGAAGAAACCAGCCTTTCCCTTGAATTCCAGTTTGCTGATAATGGGTCAAGTTGTGTTTCTATAAATGAAGGTAAATCCAGTAAATTCAGAATGACTAAATACAGCATCAGTTATTAGATATTCCAGAGTAATCAGAGTGTGTATAAATAACCTGTCCTCTTCTGCCAGATTACACGGGGCGGGTTCGTATCAGAACCTAAAACAGGCAGATTGATGACAAGGTAAACAGGCATGTCAGGCTCAGATATTGAATATCACAATTATAGGCTTGCAGCAATGGGAGGAAGAGCTGGGAGTAATGCATGGCCATTGATTTTTATCTCTCAGCGCAGAAAGTAAACAGATTTCATCTCATCTTTACCGTATTGGCTGTCCTTGAGTTTCGTCCTCTGTGTACATAAAAGATCATTTAAGTGAGCTGACGACAAGAGCAAGCTATAGCACAGTAGTACCATAATGCAAGAACGATCCTGAACCCCCTCCCCCCTCCCATATATATATTTTATTTTAAAAAAAGGAATCCATGGAAAATAACAAGACACATATTTTCCTAAAAACAGAATACAATTTTCATTAGAATTTATGTGAAATGTGGAAATAATTTTAGCAGATCGACTTGATGTACTCTGTGACGGGAGTCACTTTGGGTGGGGGGGCCCATGGAACCCAGCTCACTTTGGAGAGGTGAGGAGACCCTGTCTCAGCTCCTCATATCCCTATTATGTGTAAGTCACATGCCTGTAAGGGGTACAGGGTGATCTGTTCTAATATTGGGGTGGGGGGTTGTTGATTGTTTAATGACATGTGGTTGCATCCCATTGTTCTATTGTGTGTCTTGCTTGGGAGCAAACTATTATGGGATGTATGTGTTTGTGTATTAGCCTGGTGGGGGGTGTTTCCAGCAGCTCTCCCTCCTGATGGGACTGTCTGTTGGTGTGTCTCTTGTTTCTAAAGGTAGATTGCCCCGCCCTGTGTCATTATGCAGGGAGGGGGGTTGTTCCCTTGAATGTATATATCTTGTATCTGTATTAAAATGAAGTAGTCTTGGGCCAATAAGCATCCCAGAGTTTCTAGAAATACGCTCTTTGCTCATAGACTCCAAGGTGGTCTTGGGGTACCCAATGTAACTAAGTATTATCAGGTGAGCCAAATTGCCCCGCTGTCTATGTTGCACGCTTCCTCCGATGTTCCTCTCTGGGTCCTGCTGGAACTACCTAATTGTGCCCCTATCGCACTATCGACACTTCTATGGCTTCCCCCTGCCCTGCGCCCTACGGCGCTGAGTCCGATGTTGCTCCATGGCCTACGAGTCTGGGACTCGGTACGTTACTCCAGTGGTCTGATGTCACCTTTCTTGCCCTTGCTTCCAATTGTTAATAACCCTCTTTTCCCGCCGGGTCTAGATCACCCGAGGGCATTTTCTTGGTGGGTGGCTCATGGTTTCTCACAGGTGCAACACTTTTTGATTTTTCGGTCCTTTCCCACCTGGAATGTCCTCCGGGAGTCTCGGGATGTCCCCCAGCGGAATTTTTTCGGTACCTTCAATTGCGGCACTGGCTACTCTCGCTGAGGGCCACTTCTGCTTTCCCATATCAGAAATCTGCCTTTGAACGGCTTTGCCAGCAGCGTCCGGGCGCCCCGGGCCTTATCTCCCTTCTTTACGCAGCTTTGAACAGATGCTCGTCGCACACTTCTCTTTCATATGTAGTTCAGTGGGAACGCGACCTGGGAGTGGCTGTGGATCCGGAGGACTGGAATAAAGCCTGGTCACTCATAGCTAAATGTTCGTTTAATACGACCACGCAGGAAGCAGCCTATAAGGCAGCGGTTCTCAACCTGGGGGTCGCGACCCCTTTGGGGGTCGAACGACCATTTCCCAGGGGTCGCCTAAGACCATCGGAAAACATATTTCCGATGGTCTTAGGAACCGAGACACCGCTGCTCTGTCTCGCGATCTGTGGGCGGGATGATATGCTGCCCCTGTAACCTGGCCACACCTCCGGGATCACTCAGCAGCTCCGCCTCCTCGCCGCTGATTGGCCATCGGAACTGTAGCTCAGGAGAGGCACACAGGCGGCCAATCACCGGCGAGGAGGTGGAGCTTGGAGAGGAGGAGCCGAGCGGCAGAGCGCGCAGATCGAAGAAGATCGAGGGAGCTGCAGGACCGAGTGAAGAGGAGAGAGGCCAGAGAAGGAAGACAGCTGACAGGTAAGTGCAAATTTTGCTTCTGCAGGCTGTAGATGGGAGAGGGAGAGAGCGAGCCCAGGTTGGAGCAGGGGTCAGCAAGGTAAGTATCATTGGTGTCAGTGGGAGGAATAGTGCCCCATCATTTGTGTCACTAATACCAACGATGGGGCACTATTCCTCCCCCCACTGACACCAACGATGGGGCACTATTCCTCCCCCCACTGACACCAACGATGGGGCACTATTCCTCCCCCCACTGACACCAACGGCGGGGCACTATTCCTCCCCCCACTGACACCAACGGCGGGGCACTATTCCTCCCCCCACTGACACCAACGGCGGGGCACTATTCCTCCCCCCACTGACACCAACGGCGGGGCACTATTCCTCCCCCCACTGACACCAACGGCGGGGCACTATTCCTCCCCCCACTGACACCAACGGCGGGGCACTATTCCTCCCCCCACTGACACCAACGGCGGGGCACTATTCCTCCCCCCACTGACACCAACGGCGGGGCACTATTCCTCCCCCCACTGACACCAACGGCGGGGCACTATTCCTCCCACTGCAAAATTACAGTTCTGAAGTAGCAACGAAAATAATTTTATGGTTGGGGGTCACCACAACATGAGGAACTGTATTAAGGGGTCGCGGCGTTAGAAAGGTTGAGAACCACTGCTATAAGGTATTGTTTCGTTGGTATTGGGTGCCGGCTCGTTTGGCCCAGGCTAACCCTGCCTGTAGTGATCGATGTTTTCGGGGTTGTGGCCATCGTGGCGATGTACTGCATATCTGGTGGTCATGCCCGAGGTTGGTTCGTTTTTGGTCTCGTGTGTTTGGCCTCCTTTTCACTTTGTTTCATCTCTCCATACGCCGGGATGCTCGGTATGCTTTGCTTCATTGCCCCATACCGGGCCTCTTGGCTCGTCAGCAGCGGTTGGCTTCCTATTTGTTTTTATCGGCCACTAGGACAATTGCCCAGGCCTGGAAGAGTCCGTTTGTACTTTTTCAGGGGGTGCGGGATCGTATGACTACTATGATGCTCAATGAACAGATGTCGAGTATATGCAACGACTCTCAACATAAATTTTTGAAAATATGGGAGCCGTGGTTGCAATATGCCTTTCCCACGCTCCCCCCGGCCAGTGTAGGGAGGTGAAGGAGTTTTGTATTGGCGCTCATGGACCCTTGCTCTTTGGTGTGTGTTTTTTTTTTTTCTCTTTCTTTCTTCTCTGCTTTTCTTCTTTCCTTTTCTGTTTGTTTTGATGTGACAGTGGACAGCTGTCTTTAGGTGCGATAATCTGAGTTTCACTGATGTTATTGTAACCTATGTGCCATTGATAGCCCCTGCGTGGGCATACGTTTTGCCTTATTGGAATTAGAGCATTGTCTGCTCTATTATGCATTTTCTATCGGTGCAATTGATAGCCCCTGCGTGGGCGTGTTTTGTTGCCTCTGTTTTATACTGTTTAAAATTAATAAAAACCATTGAAATACAAAATAAAGTAGTCTATTTCCTGGTATACTTCAAATCTGTGGTGTCTGTGGTAGTCTAACGGAAGTACCCAAGTGCAGTCTGGGGTCGGTTCCGTTACATACTCAAAGTCTTTAATGGCAATCTGAGAAGAGGGTTTAATACTCTGAAGAAAGAAGGGAGATTTGGGAAGGCAGGACAAGGGTTTTTAGAAGAGAAAAGAGGAAGTGGCAGAGTAGGGTTATCATTTATTCCCATTTTCCAGGGACAGGGGGGAAATGGGTGTACTGTTATCGCCCCTGTGAGCCTGGCAGAGTAGAGTAAACCTTGCAGAGTACAGGCACTAAACAACAAAAACACTGCACAAACGCCAGTCCAAAATGGCACTACTGGAGCCTCCTATGCATGCCTGGCAACACAAATTGGCATAGCACGGTTCTGGACTGATGCTTGCACAGTGTGTCTGTTGAGTTTGCACCTGCTGGGTGCCTGGGCACGGTGCCAGGGATGCCTACAACTGACTGTTTCTTTTTGACTGAAATAGAGAAGGAGGGAGAGTCATGGACTTTCATTTGGGGGAAAACCAGATCCAATCAGTGAGCCACCACCAGGCCAAAAAATTAGGTACATTTTAAATATACTGCAATTGCAATTATTTTCTTGCAACCTGTGTGTTACTTGCTCCTCACCTGACCTCTGCTCTTGCTGCTCTACTTAATCCTAACCTGATCTCTGCTTTCTCTGCATTATTTCTTCCTGACCTGACCCCTGCTTTCCCTGCACTTCTTATTTCTGACCCCTTCTCTCTGTGTTACTTATTCCTGGCCCCTACTCTCTGAGTTACATACTTCTGACTCCTACTCTCTCAGCACTACTTATTCCTGACTCATACTTTCTCTGCATTACTTACTCATGACTACTGCTCTCTCTACGTTAATTAGTTCTGACCTCTTCTCTCTCTGAGGTACTCACTCCTGACCCCTACTCTCTCTGTGTTACTTAGTCCTGACTTCTGCACAACATATGTTACTTACCTCTGATCTCTACACTACTTGAATTACTGGCTCCTTACCCCTGCACTCCATCTTTACTTATTCTTGATGCTCACACTCTGTGTGTTACTGACTCTTGAACTCTGCTCTTCATACTTTACTTACTCCTGACCCTGGTACTCCATGCGTTATTTACTCCTGACCTCTTTTCTCTACGAGTTACTTACTCCTGACCCCTGCTCTCTCATGACTTGCTCCTAATCTATGCACTCTGTGCATTACTTACCCCTGAGCTGACCCCTGCTCTCCCTGCGTTATTTATTTCTGACCCCGTCTCTCTCTGCACTTACTCTTGGCCCCTACTCTTTCTGCCTTACCTACTCTTGACTCCTGATCTCTCTGTGTTACTTACTTATGAACTCTTCTCTTTCTGCGTTATTTACTCCTGGCCCTTACTTTCTCTGCCTTAGTTACTCTTGACCCCTGATCTCTCTGTGTTACTTACTTCTGAACTCTTTTCTTTCTGTGTTACTTACTCCTTGCCCCTACTCTCTGCCTTACTTACTCCTGGCCCCTGTTCTCTGCCTTACTTACTTTGGCCCCTGCTCTCTCTGCATTACTTACTCTTGACTCCTGATCTCTCTGTGTTACTTACTTCTGAACTCTTCTCTTTCTGTGTTATTTACTCCTGGCCCCTACTTTCTCTGCCTTACTTACTCTTGACCCCTGATCTCTCTGAGTTATTTTCTTCTGAACTCTTCTCTTTCTGTGTTACTTACTCCTGGCCCCTGCTCTCTGCCTTACTTACTCCTGGCCCCTGCTCTCTGCCTTACTTACTCCTAGCCCCTGCTCTCTGCCTTACTTACTTCTGGCCCCTGCTCTCTCTGCATTACTTACTCTTGACCCCTGATCTCTCTGTTTTACTTACTTCTGAACTCTTCTCTTTCTATGTTACTTACTCCTGGCCCCTGCTCTCTGCCTTACTTACTCCTGGCCCTGGCTCTCTCTGCATTACTTACTCTTGACCCCTGATCTCTCATGTTACTTACTTCTGAACTCTTTTCTTTCTGTGTTACTTACTCCTAGCCTTACTTATTTCTGGCCCCTGCTCTCTCTGTGTTACTTATTACTTACTTAGAAATACGCTCTTTGCTCATAGACTCCAAGGTGGTCTTGGGGTACCCAATGTAACTAAGTATTATCAGGTGAGCCAAATTGCCCCGCTGTCTATGTTGCACGCTTCCTCCGATGTTCCTCTCTGGGTCCTGCTGGAACTACCTAATTGTGCCCCTATCGCACTATCGACACTTCTATGGCTTCCCCCTGCCCTGCGCCCTACGGCGCTGAGTCCGATGTTGCTCCATGGCCTACGAGTCTGGGACTCGGTACGTTACTCCAGTGGTCTGATGTCACCTTTCTTGCCCTTGCTTCCAATTGTTAATAACCCTCTTTTCCCGCCGGGTCTAGATCACCCGAGGGCATTTTCTTGGTGGGTGGCTCATGGTTTCTCACAGGTGCAACACTTTTTGATTTTTCGGTCCTTTCCCACCTGGAATGTCCTCCGGGAGTCTCGGGATGTCCCCCAGCGGAATTTTTTCGGTACCTTCAATTGCGGCACTGGCTACTCTCGCTGAGGGCCACTTCTGCTTTCCCATATCAGAAATCTGCCTTTGAACGGCTTTGCCAGCAGCGTCCGGGCGCCCCGGGCCTTATCTCCCTTCTTTACGCAGCTTTGAACAGATGCTCGTCGCACACTTCTCTTTCATATGTAGTTCAGTGGGAACGCGACCTGGGAGTGGCTGTGGATCCGGAGGACTGGAATAAAGCCTGGTCACTCATAGCTAAATGTTCGTTTAATACGACCACGCAGGAAGCAGCCTATAAGGCAGCGGTTCTCAACCTGGGGGTCGCGACCCCTTTGGGGGTCGAACGACCATTTCCCAGGGGTCGCCTAAGACCATCGGAAAACATATTTCCGATGGTCTTAGGAACCGAGACACCGCTGCTCTGTCTCGCGATCTGTGGGCGGGATGATATGCTGCCCCTGTAACCTGGCCACACCTCCGGGATCACTCAGCAGCTCCGCCTCCTCGCCGCTGATTGGCCATCGGAACTGTAGCTCAGGAGAGGCACACAGGCGGCCAATCACCGGCGAGGAGGTGGAGCTTGGAGAGGAGGAGCCGAGCGGCAGAGCGCGCAGATCGAAGAAGATCGAGGGAGCTGCAGGACCGAGTGAAGAGGAGAGAGGCCAGAGAAGGAAGACAGCTGACAGGTAAGTGCAAATTTTGCTTCTGCAGGCTGTAGATGGGAGAGGGAGAGAGCGAGCCCAGGTTGGAGCAGGGGTCAGCAAGGTAAGTATCATTGGTGTCAGTGGGAGGAATAGTGCCCCATCATTTGTGTCACTAATACCAACGATGGGGCACTATTCCTCCCCCCACTGACACCAACGATGGGGCACTATTCCTCCCCCCACTGACACCAACGATGGGGCACTATTCCTCCCCCCACTGACACCAACGGCGGGGCACTATTCCTCCCCCCACTGACACCAACGGCGGGGCACTATTCCTCCCCCCACTGACACCAACGGCGGGGCACTATTCCTCCCCCCACTGACACCAACGGCGGGGCACTATTCCTCCCCCCACTGACACCAACGGCGGGGCACTATTCCTCCCCCCACTGACACCAACGACGGGGCACTATTCCTCCCCCCACTGACACCAACGGCGGGGCACTATTCCTCCCCCCACTGACACCAACGGCGGGGCACTATTCCTCCCCCCACTGACACCAACGGCGGGGCACTATTCCTCCCACTGCAAAATTACAGTTCTGAAGTAGCAACGAAAATAATTTTATGGTTGGGGGTCACCACAACATGAGGAACTGTATTAAGGGGTCGCGGCGTTAGAAAGGTTGAGAACCACTGCTATAAGGTATTGTTTCGTTGGTATTGGGTGCCGGCTCGTTTGGCCCAGGCTAACCCTGCCTGTAGTGATCGATGTTTTCGGGGTTGTGGCCATCGTGGCGATGTACTGCATATCTGGTGGTCATGCCCGAGGTTGGTTCGTTTTTGGTCTCGTGTGTTTGGCCTCCTTTTCACTTTGTTTCATCTCTCCATACGCCGGGATGCTCGGTATGCTTTGCTTCATTGCCCCATACCGGGCCTCTTGGCTCGTCAGCAGCGGTTGGCTTCCTATTTGTTTTTATCGGCCACTAGGACAATTGCCCAGGCCTGGAAGAGTCCGTTTGTACTTTTTCAGGGGGTGCGGGATCGTATGACTACTATGATGCTCAATGAACAGATGTCGAGTATATGCAACGACTCTCAACATAAATTTTTGAAAATATGGGAGCCGTGGTTGCAATATGCCTTTCCCACGCTCCCCCCGGCCAGTGTAGGGAGGTGAAGGAGTTTTGTATTGGCGCTCATGGACCCTTGCTCTTTGGTGTGTGTTTTTTTTTTTTCTCTTTCTTTCTTCTCTGCTTTTCTTCTTTCCTTTTCTGTTTGTTTTGATGTGACAGTGGACAGCTGTCTTTAGGTGCGATAATCTGAGTTTCACTGATGTTATTGTAACCTATGTGCCATTGATAGCCCCTGCGTGGGCATACGTTTTGCCTTATTGGAATTAGAGCATTGTCTGCTCTATTATGCATTTTCTATCGGTGCAATTGATAGCCCCTGCGTGGGCGTGTTTTGTTGCCTCTGTTTTATACTGTTTAAAATTAATAAAAACCATTGAAATACAAAATAAAGTAGTCTATTTCCTGGTATACTTCAAATCTGTGGTGTCTGTGGTAGTCTAACGGAAGTACCCAAGTGCAGTCTGGGGTCGGTTCCGTTACATACTCAAAGTCTTTAATGGCAATCTGAGAAGAGGGTTTAATACTCTGAAGAAAGAAGGGAGATTTGGGAAGGCAGGACAAGGGTTTTTAGAAGAGAAAAGAGGAAGTGGCAGAGTAGGGTTATCATTTATTCCCATTTTCCAGGGACAGGGGGGAAATGGGTGTACTGTTATCGCCCCTGTGAGCCTGGCAGAGTAGAGTAAACCTTGCAGAGTACAGGCACTAAACAACAAAAACACTGCACAAACGCCAGTCCAAAATGGCACTACTGGAGCCTCCTATGCATGCCTGGCAACACAAATTGGCATAGCACGGTTCTGGACTGATGCTTGCACAGTGTGTCTGTTGAGTTTGCACCTGCTGGGTGCCTGGGCACGGTGCCAGGGATGCCTACAACTGACTGTTTCTTTTTGACTGAAATAGAGAAGGAGGGAGAGTCATGGACTTTCATTTGGGGGAAAACCAGATCCAATCAGTGAGCCACCACCAGGCCAAAAAATTAGGTACATTTTAAATATACTGCAATTGCAATTATTTTCTTGCAACCTGTGTGTTACTTGCTCCTCACCTGACCTCTGCTCTTGCTGCTCTACTTAATCCTAACCTGATCTCTGCTTTCTCTGCATTATTTCTTCCTGACCTGACCCCTGCTTTCCCTGCACTTCTTATTTCTGACCCCTTCTCTCTGTGTTACTTATTCCTGGCCCCTACTCTCTGAGTTACATACTTCTGACTCCTACTCTCTCAGCACTACTTATTCCTGACTCATACTTTCTCTGCATTACTTACTCATGACTACTGCTCTCTCTACGTTAATTAGTTCTGACCTCTTCTCTCTCTGAGGTACTCACTCCTGACCCCTACTCTCTCTGTGTTACTTAGTCCTGACTTCTGCACAACATATGTTACTTACCTCTGATCTCTACACTACTTGAATTACTGGCTCCTTACCCCTGCACTCCATCTTTACTTATTCTTGATGCTCACACTCTGTGTGTTACTGACTCTTGAACTCTGCTCTTCATACTTTACTTACTCCTGACCCTGGTACTCCATGCGTTATTTACTCCTGACCTCTTTTCTCTACGAGTTACTTACTCCTGACCCCTGCTCTCTCATGACTTGCTCCTAATCTATGCACTCTGTGCATTACTTACCCCTGAGCTGACCCCTGCTCTCCCTGCGTTATTTATTTCTGACCCCGTCTCTCTCTGCACTTACTCTTGGCCCCTACTCTTTCTGCCTTACCTACTCTTGACTCCTGATCTCTCTGTGTTACTTACTTATGAACTCTTCTCTTTCTGCGTTATTTACTCCTGGCCCTTACTTTCTCTGCCTTAGTTACTCTTGACCCCTGATCTCTCTGTGTTACTTACTTCTGAACTCTTTTCTTTCTGTGTTACTTACTCCTTGCCCCTACTCTCTGCCTTACTTACTCCTGGCCCCTGTTCTCTGCCTTACTTACTTTGGCCCCTGCTCTCTCTGCATTACTTACTCTTGACTCCTGATCTCTCTGTGTTACTTACTTCTGAACTCTTCTCTTTCTGTGTTATTTACTCCTGGCCCCTACTTTCTCTGCCTTACTTACTCTTGACCCCTGATCTCTCTGAGTTATTTTCTTCTGAACTCTTCTCTTTCTGTGTTACTTACTCCTGGCCCCTGCTCTCTGCCTTACTTACTCCTGGCCCCTGCTCTCTGCCTTACTTACTCCTAGCCCCTGCTCTCTGCCTTACTTACTTCTGGCCCCTGCTCTCTCTGCATTACTTACTCTTGACCCCTGATCTCTCTGTTTTACTTACTTCTGAACTCTTCTCTTTCTATGTTACTTACTCCTGGCCCCTGCTCTCTGCCTTACTTACTCCTGGCCCTGGCTCTCTCTGCATTACTTACTCTTGACCCCTGATCTCTCATGTTACTTACTTCTGAACTCTTTTCTTTCTGTGTTACTTACTCCTAGCCTTACTTATTTCTGGCCCCTGCTCTCTCTGTGTTACTTATTTCTGACCCCTGCTTTTACAGTACATAGTTAAGTTTAAAAAAAGGCACTAGCCTGTCTAGTTCAACCAATAGAAAACAAAACACTAGAAAACCTTCATATTCACAATCCTATACCCCCGGTTGATTCATAGGAAAGCCAAAAATCCCAATAAAACATGATCCAATTTGCTTCAGTGGGGGAAAAACAATATATTCCTGATTCCCTAGAAGGCAATTGGATGTTCCCTGGATCATCTATCCCTGGTGTTATTACCTCTAAATATTAGTATCCAATTATATTTTGTGCATTTCAGAATGCATCCAGCTCTTTTTTAAAACAATCTACTGCGCTCAGTACTCTCTCTCTCTTACTCCGTTACTTAATCCTGACCCTTGCACGCTGTATGTTACTTACTTCTGATCTCTACACTACTTGTATTACTAAATCCTTACCCCTGCACTCCATGGATGGCTTACTCCTGAAACGTGCGCTATGTGTGTTACTTACTCCTGACCTCTGCACTCCATGCATGACTTACTCCTGAAACCTGCGCTATGTGTGTTACTTACTCCTGACCTCTGCACTCCATGCATGACTTACTCCTAAAACCTGCACACATGCGTTACTTACTCCTGTCCCTGGTACTCCATGTATTACTTATTGCTGACCTCTGCACTCTGTATATAATTTACTCCTGACCCACGGCAGCAAAGCTCAAGTTTTTCTTTGTCATAACCTTTTAATCCCCTCCCACTGTTAACACAATTTGGACACCCCCAAAATTTACAGCGATGCTTTATGAGTAAGCATCATCAGGGGCAAACTGACAACTCATGGGGCCCCCAGGCAATATGTGATCATGGGGCCCCTGTGTCCTTGCCCAAACTCAAAAAAGCCTATGAAAAAGGTACCAGGGGCATCTCATGGGGCCCCCTACTGACCCCGGGCCCTCGGGCAGTGCCTGAGTTTCCAAATGGTCAGTCTGCCCGAGCATCATTCAACTGATCATGGTGCCCAAGGCATTTTGTTTTTAAATCTTGAATGTCTGCCTTATTTAAAAGTCTGGGACCAATGGTTTAGGGCAGAGTCTGGACACGACCTTAGATGGTCAAGCCTGGAATTCAAGAGAAGAGAGACGCAACAGATTTAACTCTATCAGGGTATTTTTTCTATTGTGTTAGGTTAAGACAGGAGGACCAAGGAGGACATCTAACAGATCTATTGTCTTGAAGGTCTCAGTTAAGTTGCCCAACTGGCCAAAATAGCTATGATCCCATCTAGGTAGCTTTCAGATTGTCCATTGGCTTATGGTTGGACCAAGAAGGGAGCAACCCAAAATCTTGACCTGAAAATTTAATTGTGCAAGTACTGAATTTTTTTGTTTCCATATACTGTACATATGTCATTGAGGGTCTGAGTCCTTTCCTGCAAGACAGGAAAAGTTTTTCTATTTACAGCCGTAAGGCAACGTCATAGAAAGTCACTTTTGCTGTTTTCATGGTAACATGAACAACAATGCCATCTCAGGAGTATTGTATATATCCAAGATCCACATTTACATGGTCCCAACTGACACGTCCAGTATGTATCCAAGGAGAGTGGGTGCAGGAGATGAGATTTTAAAGATACCACCTTGCAAGAATCTTAAATGTATTTCTTGGCAGTGAATAGACATCAACTTATGGCCATTTCATTTACAAATTTAATAAAGTAGGGAGGAATTTCTGTTGGAAAGTAAGATTTTCCTTACCTTTCTGTCCCTCTAACAGGGATGTGGCCATCACTGGGACAGGAAAACACAAATGTGCTTTTGATTTAGGAAGGGAGGAAAAAACTAAGTGAGGAAGGAAGGGGGGAACGAAGGAAGCTGAAAAAAAAAGCATTCTATGCTTTACTAATTATTACATGAATTATTACGGTAGGTGCTTATATGCTAATGTCAGGTTCTTTATAAAATAACGGTTCGGTTGCTAGAAAGACTTTGGAGGAAGATATTATTGGAATAAATTGTTGTTCTCCTGTCTCCTTAAAAAAGTCTTGTTGCGCAATGTAGAGAGACAGTTTCTATTTTCTACAGTGAGAGTCTGGGTCACGGTCAAGCTGAAATGGTTTGACAAAATACCAGGAATTAATAACTCCTGTTATTGTTGATGTGCTGCCTGGGCAAACTCTTAGGTGAATGAGGCAAAACAGAACTGTACCCTGCATTTTGTTGTGGGTTTTTTTTTTAGGCCTTGATGACATTTTCTGCTCTTGCAGGATCCCATGCATGGAAAAGTTGTGGGCAGAACTGCCAGGCTATTGGTAACTGGACTTTCTGAACCTGGAGGAGTTAGCTGGCTGAAGAGGACCAAGATGGCGGTGCAGGATACAGGCACAGAGAACTGAGCAGTAGATTGCTGCAGTTGAGTTATGCATTTTGAGAATAACATGGAATGGAAAATATGAAGAAAGTGATGCAGGGGAAAGTGAATTTCCTCTTTACTATGCAAAATATTTGTACATATCAACTTCCCAGGACTGGAACATAAAAGCCTCCACTTTGCGCCACTCCTTAGTCCAATCCATCATTGGATCCTGGATCCCTTTCAACCCCAAAAATCCCTTTCAACCCCCCTCAATCCTCTTCTATAACTTCTAAAAAAAATCCTTGCACAGGTGCTGTGAAGGGGGTGGCTTCCCGTTTTGGCTGGGCTCTGTAGTAGATGAATTCTTTATTGTCCCTGTCCCCTTCCTTCCTCCCTCTCTTCTCTTTTCTTCTTACCCTCTTGTACTCCTCTACTTCCTTTTTGCATCCGGTACAGTGACTATTAGACATGTTCTTTTCATTTCGTTATGATTAATTTTTGGATGAAAATTTGATTTTTGGAGATTCGGATCTATCCAAATTTCCTAATGGACATAGTAATGAATGTCAACAAATCCTAAAAAAGTTATAACAAAACTAATAGATGCATTCAGTTCTTTCAGATTCATTGTGAATAGCTGGTTGTTAAAGTGTTACTAAACCCAGGACCCTGCATTCACTATATGTGGTCTCCCCGGCCCCTGCATTCACTATATCTGGTCTCCCCGGACCCTGCATTCACTATATTTGGTCTCCCTGGACCGTGCATTCACTATATCTGATCTCCCTGGACCCTGCATTCACTATATCTGATCTCCCTGGACCCTGTATTCACTATATCTGGTCTCCCTGGACCCTGCATTCACTATATCCGGTCTCCCCGGACCCTGCATTCACTATATCGGTCTCCTCGGACCCTGCATTCACTATATCTGGTCTCCCTGGACCCTGCATTCACTATATCTGATCTACCCGGACCCTGCATTCACTATAGCTGGTCTCCCTGGACCCTGCATTCACTATATCTGGTCTCCCCGGACCCTGCATTCACTATATCTGGTCTCCCCGGACCCTGCATTCACTATATCCGGTCTCCCTGGACCCTGCATTCACTATATCCGGTCACACCGGACCCTGCATTCACTATATCTGGTCTCCCCGGACCCTGCATTCACTATATCTGGTCTCCCTGGACCCTGCATTCACTATATCCACTCTCCCTGGACCCTGCATTCACTATATCTGGTCTCCCGCAGTACACAGAACATGGAAATGCTATTATTTTAGTAACTATAACCTGCTAAATACCTGTTCTCTTCAACAGCATATAGCAGTGACTTCTATCAGTGTCCAGTAGAACACTGGTTAAAGTTTGTAGAAGTTTTCATTCTCTTCTCACTGTCCTGTGAGGCTGCAGGACCCCTGACCCTCTGTCTGGACAGTGCTGATTGGCCCTGTGCTGATCACATGCACCCTCCTAAGGAAAATAAAAATTCTCTAACAAAACACACCAAACTAAGCATATACAGCTTGTCCCCAAGACTCTGTTTTATCAGCAGATGGACTGGGGACAGTAGAAGAAGGGGAGGATCAGAGAAGACAGGATCCAGCATCCTTTTTACACAATGCAGAGGATTAACCCCTCAGGTTCCACAGTGAGTATAACAAGCATGCTTTACTGCATATACAGACTGATTTTACTGTTGTGAGTTTAGTAGCACGTTAACCACTTGAGCCCCAGAGGATTTACCCCCCTTAATGACCAGGCCTTTTTTTGCTGTTTGGCGCTGCACTAATTCAAATGATAATTGCGCGGTCATGCAATGCTATACCCAAACAAAATTTACGTCCTTTTTTTCACACAAATAGAGCTTTCTTTTGGTGGTATTTGATCACCTGTGTGCTTTTTATTTTTTGCGCTATAAACAAAAAAACCACAAAAATTTTGAAAAAAAACAATATTTTCTACTTTCAGCTATAAAAAATATATCGTAAACTCAAAGTTAGTCATAAATTTAAGCCAAAATGTATTCTGCTACATGTTTTTGGTAAAAAAAATCCCAATAAGTGTATATTGATTGCTTTGTGTGAAAGTTATAGCGTCTACAAACTATGGTATAGATACTGTAATTTATGCCTTTTTTTGCTATACAGCGCTGCACTAACTCAAATGATAATTGCGCGGTCATGCAATGCTGCACCCAAACGAAAATTACGTCCTTTTTTTCACACAAATAGAGCTTTCTTTTGGTGGTATTTGATCACCTGTGCGCTTTTTATTTTTTGCTCTATAAACAAAAAAAACACAAAAATTTTGAAAAAAAACAATATTTTCTACTTTCAGCTATAAAAAATATATCGTAAACTCAAAGTTAGTCATAAATTTAAGCCAAAATGTATTCTGCTACATGTTTTTGGTAAAAAAAATCCCGTGCATTAGCGGGCAAACTGGCGCTATCTAGGAGGGGCGCTAACACTATCGGAAGTCGCCAGCGACACTGATACAGTGATCAGTAAAAATTGGTTCACTGATCAGTGACACTGGTGACAGGGCAGTGCAGGGGTTAACTGGGGGGGGGGCGATCAAGGGGTTAAACGGGATTACTGGTGTACTGGCGGGCAAACTGGCGCTATCTGGGAGGGGCGCTAACTCTATCGGAAGTCGCCAGCGACACTGATACAGTGATCAGTAAAAATTGGTTCACTGATCAGTGACACTGGGTGACAGGGCAGTGAAGGGTTTAACTGGGGGGGGGGCAATCAAGGGGTTAAATGGGATTACTGGTGTACTGGCGGGCAATCTGGCGCTATCTGGGAGGGGCGCTAACTCTATCGGAAGTCGCCAGCGACACTGATACAGTGATCAGTAAAAATTGGTTCACTGATCAGTGACACTGGTGACAGGGCAGTGAAGGGTTTAACTGGAGGGGGGGGGGCGATCAAGGGGTTAAACGGGATTACTGGTGTACTGGCGGGCAATCTGGCGCTATCTGGGAGGGGCGCTAACTCTATCGGAAGTCGCCAGCGACACTGATACAGTGATCTGTAAAAATTGGTTCACTGATCAGTGACACTGGGTGACAGGGCAGTGAAGGGGTTAACTGGAGGGGGGGGGGCGATCAAGGGGTTAAACGGGATTACTGGTGTACTGGCGGGCAAACTGGCGCTATCTGGGAGGGGCGCTAACTCTATCGGAAGTCGCCAGCAACACTGATACAGTGATCAGTAAAAATTGGTTCACTGATCAGTGACACTGGGTGACAGGGCAGTGAAGGGGTTAACTGGAGGGGGGGGGCGATCAGCGGGTTAAACGGGATTACTGGTGTACTGGCGGGCAATCTGGCGCTATCTGGGAGGGGCGCTAACTCTATCGGAAGTCGCCAGCGACACTGATCAGTAAAAATCGCTTCACTGATCAGTAACACTGGTGACAGGGCAGTGAAGGGTTAACTGGAGGGGGGGGGGCGATCAGGGGGTTAAATGTGTCCTAGAGTGTTCTAACTGTAGTGTAGTGCTTGTGTACTCACTTTTTGGATGTCTTCTTCTCTGTCTGGAACGGAATGTGTCCAGGCAGAGAAGAATGACATCATATCCTGCCCTGTGTATGTCAACACAGGACAGGATAGGACAGGGACCGATCATGTGATTTCAGCCAGAAATCACTGGCTGAAATCTAATGATTGATCCCTCCTGGATCAAATAGTGTCACCCGCGGGTCGGCGGGAGCGCGCGCGCGCGCCCCCTGCCGGCGAAAGTGTCGGGAGCGCGGAACCCGTTTTTAAACGTGGTTTTGCGCTCCACTGCCGCCCTGCACACGTATATACACAGTGGCAGGGCGGCAAGCGGTTAAGGAGTGGGTGGCCACTGCGTACTTAACAACATTGACTCATCTACTTTTTTTTTTAATAAATGACTTGTCAAAAACTGTGTTTGTGTTTTTATTTAGTTTTGGCATTTTTTTGCGAATTAATATGGGTACTATATTCCCCATATTAATTCCCATGGGGAGGGTTGGGATCTGGGGCTTCCAGATTCTGAAAAGTCATCCCCCTCATCCCCACAACCACCGAGCCAGGGTTTTGGGAAAAAGGCCCTTGTCCTCCCAAAAGCACCACCCCATGTTGAGGTCATGTGGCCTGGTATGCTGAAACTTGTTTATTTACATTCTGATGACAGCAGATGAGCCATGGTTGTTAACCACTTGCCCTCTTGAGGATTTACCCCCCCTTCTTCCTGACCAGGCTTTTTTTTGCGTTACGGCGCTGAATTACTTTAACTAACAATTGCACGGTCATGCAAAGCTGCACCCAAATGAAATTTGTCCTTTTTTTCCTACATATAGAGATTTCGGTGGTATTGGATCACCTGTGCGTTTTTTATTTTTTGCGCTATAAAAAAAAAAAAAAAACAATTTTGAGAAAAAGAACAATATTTTTGACATTTTGCTATTAAACATGTCCAGTAAAAAAATTTTAAAAATCAAATTTCGTCATAAATTTAGGCCAAAATGTATTCTGCGACATGTCTTTGCTAAAAAAAAATTGCAATACATGTAAATGAATTGTTTTACATGAAAGTTATAGCATTTACAAATGGCAGTATACAGTATATACTGGGATTTCTTTTTTTTTTTACTAGTAATGGCGGTGATCACCGACTTATAGTGGGACTGCAGCGGGCATTCTGACACTGGGGGGTACTGACTTGGTGTCACTGACACCCCCAGTGACACCTATACAGTGATCAGAGTTAATAAAAAGCACTGACACTGTACTAATGGCACTGGGCAGGAAGGGGTTAACATGTGGGGCGATCAAAGCGTTAACTGTGTGCTGTTTTGCATACTGGGCTGTGTTTGTGCTTGACTGTAAGCACACTGCTTTGTATGGCTCTGCTATGCATTGACATGAAAAGCAGTGTGCAGGAGCTGACAGGGAGAGAACTGGTTTGTTTACAAACAGTTCTCCCCCCTGTTGGAGATGCTCGGCAATCACCAGGCGCCGGCGAGTACTTGGTGATTTACAAATGAGACCGCGAATGGCGGCGCGCCCCCTACCCAGAAATGTAAAATCACGTGTATATATATACGTGATTTTGCGCACCCCTGCTGCTCTGGAGCAGTACTTCTGCTATAGGGCGGACCGGAAGCGGTTAAGGACGCGACGGCCGCCTGCTCATTAACAACTCCAAATGAAAAGAAAAGATACTAAACTAATTACGAAAACAAATGAGTTTAATTAATTAATGCATCCGAAATGAAATTCTTAAATTAATGAATGAATACGAAATTAAAATTTGTGGCATGCACATATCTAGTGACTATTGGTCAGTGGCTGAGTACCTCAATACAGATAAGATTTACTTGTGATCGTGTTGTCTCCTCTTTTTTTTCTTTGGAAAAGTTACTCTTTACTCTGTCTTCGTAGCGCTAGGTGATCGCCTACTGCGTGCTTTGGCTAGAGGTTTACTTACTGTATCTTTCCTCAAATATCTGTGTAATGGAATTTTTGCAGTTCTGCAACTTGAATGTCATGTACTCCTTTTTTGTTCCTTTTTGGAAAACTTGTTGGAAAACTAATCAATATAAAAATGGCCAGTTCTCAAAAAAAGCCTCCACTATTGACCAAGGGGTCAGGTCCTCAGCTTGACACTTGCCTTGTCTGAGGACCTCCAAACGGGTTAATCTCTGCTTTCTAAGCTTTCCTTTTACTTTGCAAAACTTCTCTTCTGGAAAAAAAATAGAGAGAAAGAACAAAAAATATCCATTGTAATTACGGGGGGAAGGGGGGGATGAAAGAGAAAAAGAAGGAAGAAAAAAGAAAGTAGGTTGATGACAAGGCCTCTTTGTCATTCCGTGTGGCTGGCTGTCCCCACCACTATGTTCTCTGTACTGTACATTCGCTTCGTACTTTCCTCCTTTGTTCTGGTGTATAATTCATTTAACCTGCAACTCTCAGGTTACAGCTGTCTTGCAGCACAACGTAAATAATTCATTGCTGTTTTGTTTGAACCAAGCAAAGCCTTACAAAGCCGCTCACTATCAAAGAGCAAAACTCTGCTTAGGTAACATACCCCCAAATATTGACTGTTGGACCCCATCTGGTGTCCCAGTACACAGGTTGTCAACCGTTGCCTTAGGGTTGCCAGACATAACCCTGTTAAAGATGGCAATGTTTTAACTCAGTATTGCTTATGGCCATGAAAGGTTCAGAGCACATCTATCATAAAGGAGATCTGTATTGTAAGCTCTCGCTCTGAAATGCTAGCTTGTTATCAAGCTGATGCAATTATTCAATACTTCCTGAGTATATGGAAGTTCAGAGATTATCTGCTCAACTAATCTGGTTGCTTAGCCACAACCCACCAATTTACCCGAAAGAAAACATATCACATTTGAGTTCAAATGCCCATAGCACCCTTTAGTATAAATACCTACAACACTTTAAATAACAATATCAGGACAACAAAAATTCTGATAGTGTTTAAAGTCCTTGAAGGTGGCATAGATGTCTGCGATTAGCTATGCTAGGTTCCAATCACAATACACTGGGTACCATATCAGTTGAACAAGTACCATAAACTCTGAATACATCCTGATCCATGGCTATCTAGTCACTGAAAGTTGACTTCACTGAATAGAAGGCAGCACAATGAAAATGGGTCCCTTGAGAGTTTGAAGTCCTTGAAGACACCATAGATGTCTGCGATTAGCTATGTTAGGTTCCAGTCACAATACACTGGGTACCATATCAGTTGAACAAGTACCATAAACTCTGAATACATCCTGATCCATAGCTATCTAGTCACTGCAAGTTGACTGCACTGAATAGAAGGCAGCACAATGAAAATGGGTCCCTTGAGAGTTTGAAGTCCTTGAAGACACCATAGATTTCTGTGATTAGCTATATTAGGTTCCAGTCATAATACACTGGGTACCATATCAGTTGAATAAGTACCACAAAGTCTGAATACATCCTGATCCATAGCTATCCAGTCACTGCAAGTTGACTGCACTGAATAGAAGGCAGCACAATGAAAATGGGTCCCTTGAGAGTTTGAAGTCCTTGAAGACACCATAGATTTCTGCGATTAGCTATGTTAAGTTCCAGTCACAATACACTGGATGCCATATCAGTTGAACAGAGACACATACTGATCCATAGCTACCTGGTCACTACATGTTGACTGCACCGAATAAAGGACACCACATCAAAGTTGGGTCTCTTGAGGGTTTGAGGTCCCTGAAGGCACCATAGATGTCTGCAATTAGCTAAGTTACGCCCCAGTCACAATACACCGGGTACCCTACCAGCTGAACCCAGACACATACTGATTCAAAGCTACCAAGTCACTGTACATTGCACCGAATAGAAGACAGCACAATGAAGATGGGTTCCTTGAGGGTTTGAGGTCCTTAAATGTGCCATAGGTGTCTGCTGTTAGCTATATTAGGTCCCAGTCACAATACACTGGGTACCATATCAGCTGAACACAGACACATCCTGATCCATAGATACCAGGTCACTACAAGTTGATTGCATCTAATAGAAGACAGCACACTGAAGATGGGTCCCTTGTGAGTTTGAAGTCCTGAAGGCACCATGGGTGTCTGCAGTTAGATATGTTTGGCCCAAGTTATAGTACACTGGGTATCATATCAGCTGAACACAGACACATACTGATCCATAGCTACTTGATCACTACAAGTTGACTGCACTGAATAAAGGACAGCACATCAGAGATGGGTCTCTTGAGGGTTTGAGATCCTTCAGGGCACCATAGATGGTTAGCTATGTTAGGCCCTTATGTAATACACCTGGTACTATATCAGCTGAATACAGACACATCCTGATCCACAGCTACCTGGTCATTACAAGTTGACTGCACCGAATAGAGGATATAAAAGATTGGTCCCTGACTATCTTACAATACCAGCAAAATAATCTAGCTTTAAAGACCCAAATCACTCGCCAACTACTATGACTTTCATCCAGACTGTCCAATGGCAATAATGTAGGGTGGGTGGAAGGGAAGCTCTCTTGGCATCTTCAAATCTTCAACTGGAATTTTCCTCACTTCTCACTATACAGTAGATCACCCCTTATCTACCCTCCTTGTTTACCATTTTGACCTTTTATTGCCTGGTAACCCTTCTCACCAGTCAAGTAGGACCTTTCCTTAGTTCTTTTCCTCTCCTAGCTTCAGGCCTATCTGGAGCACTACAACAAGATCAGATGTCACAGGCACACAAGGCATGCAAAGTCCAGCTGAATGAGACTCTGTGCCTGCACACTGAGAAGACCCCAAGAAGAGCGGGAGAAACGATGTTCTGTTCTTCGCTCTGCTATGCTAGTAGGTCGGTTCTAGGTATAGCAATCTAGAGATGATGAACTGTAATTACAACGTGCACTATTCCACCAACAAAAATCTCACACTGCCCAGGGACAGCAAGGGCTCATGTACACGGGGCGTTTGGAAAACTCTTCGAAACGATGGAAACTGACTACTGGAAAACGTAGGTTAAAAAAACGACAGTTTAGCTGCATTTGCATACCGGGTTTATGCGCATTTGCGTTTAGAAGCATCTTTAAAAGATAACCTCGGGAGACCTTCCCAAATGCCCAGAATGCACTGAAAAATAGTAAATAATTACCTATTTCAGACATTTTGAGAGGAATAGAGAGAGCAGAAGCAGAGAGAGCAGTATGTGTTGAGATGACCTGTCTTTTCTGGTTGTATTCACTATGGATCCCATCATGAGCATAATGCAGCACGTTCTACCATGTTTTCCTTCACACGAAACCTGGAACTGACTGCGCTGGTGTACCGGGTCCATTTAAGTATATTTTGCATGCATTTCTGATGATGGAAAAAGGCTCTGGACAGCATCTGGATATGGAACAGTTAAAAAATGCTTCTAAACACAAACACTTATAAACGCGGTTAACAGCGTTTACACGCATTTACAAGCATTTGGTGTTTGAAACGCAGATAAAATCTACTCCTGAATGCAAGTTTGGTGCGTTCAAAAAAAGACTGTAAACTCAACTGCCTGTAAATGACTGTAAACAATTATGTGTGCATGCACACATAGGAAAACATTAGGGAGAGTTCAGGGCAGGGGCGGACTGACCATTGGAGAACTCAGGCACTGCCCGAGGGCCCAGAGTCAGTAGGGGGCCCCATGAGATGCCCCTAGTACCTTTCATAGGCTTTTTTGGGTGTGGTTTGAGTGTGGGTGAGGACACAGGGGCCCCATGATCCCCTATTGCCCCGGGGGCCCCATGAGTTGTCAGTCCACCCCTGCTGAATAAAACACTGGACAGCTCCTGAAAATCAGTTAAGCAGCTGCAGTGTACATGAGTCCTAAAAATGAGTTACTTAGGCTACAAAAGACACATGTCCATCAAATTCAACCAGAAGACAAGTAAATAAAATTGAAAGAAAAATGCACCCTCAGAGTTCTAAACCTGCACTTGAACCAGAATCTTTAAAAACCACAGTCAACATTATCTGCAAAAGGGAAAAAATCCTTCTTAATCCCCTGAGGAAGCCTTTCTGTACGTCTGTTCCTCTATTTAATGCAGGCAGATCTTGACTATACAGCACCCTGCCGCAATACTCCTCTCAAAAGCCCCTCAGTCCTGATGCAAGCAGCGGGCTGGCTCTTGGACCTCCTCCAGCCAGGAAATGAGGCTGGCTCTATTTAACTTGCAGTTTGTAATGCACATTGTGAGAAGCTCACAGTGTGCAGTGGAATCAGAGTAAGCCATTTCAGTCCAATGAAAAGGAAGGCTGGAGTTCTGCTTTAATACAGAAGCTGGTGCTGCTAACAAGAGAACTCAGTAGAAATATATGTATGCCCCCCAGCTACGTTTCCTATTAACAATATATCATTTGCATTATTCATCTGGAATTAGCACAATAGCAATACAGTCATTTCTTCGCTCCTTCCCACACAGGAAAAAAACATACACTTTACATTAATGGCCATGACAAACATAGACGTGGGAGGTGTTAATGAGCCATCGTCATGCTTAAAGGGTCAAATTAGGATTTTTTTTATTTAAACAAATACATTATAATACATTGCAAGTACTCAAAAACAACCTGATGGTCTACCAGAAATGCAGTCAGCTCCTAAGCCCACAGAGTGGTGTCAGCACTGCCCATTGTCTTTTTGCTCTGTCTGTACTTTTTGGAGGTGTGCATCTAAGGCAGTTTAATTTATTTCATTTAGGATATGTTTTCCTCTTTTTTGTGTATTTAATTATGTACTTACTGTAGCTTTGAATTTTTTATTTTATTTATTATTTTTTTTTGTTAATGTTTTCTTTCAAATGTATATCAAAGCAAACCAAAAAAAACATATGCAGTACACATTTGCAATAAATGCACGTCACTATCTTTTATTTCTTTAAAGACCCTGAAAGTACTGAAAATAACCTGCTGGTCTACCAGAAATGCAGTCAACTCCTAAGTCCACAGAGTGGTGTCAGCCCTGCCCATTGTCTTTTTGCTCTGTCTGTGCCTTTTGGAGGTGTGTATTTAGGGTAGTTTAGTTTTTTCATTTAGGATTTTTATTGTTTTTAGCTTTGAGTGTTTTATATTATTTATTTTATTTATGTATTATTATTCTTTTTGTTAGTGCTTTCTTTCACGTATCTATCAAGGCAAAAAAAGTACTCATTTTAATACATGCACATGTCACCATTTTATATTTCTTTAAAGACCCTCAAGTACCAAAAAATACCTGCTGATCTATCAGTTAGCTCCTAAGCCCACAGAGTGGTGTCAGCTTTGTCAATTGTTTCTTTTTTTTTTTTTTTTCTATTATGTATTCAGTTATTACTTACTGTGGCTTTGATTTTTATTTATGTATTTATTTATGGATGTTAGTGTTGTTTGTTAAACTACTCAACTACTCCCACTCTCAGGTCTCTTGCAATTTAAATGATTCTGTAGTCCAAGATATGAACTACAGGGTGTCCCTACAGTCTGGACACGTAGGCAAAATGCATATTCTCAATAAATCTCAATAAACTTTTCAACAACATTTTATTTCATTGGAATATTAATCAATAACATCTTAACCCCTTGGTGCCGGCTCCTCCTGGCTCTTTAAGGGGTTTGTGATGCTGGGAGGTGGGGTGGGGTTTGGGGGTCATGTGACCACCCTGATTGGCTGTCTTGGCGGTCACATGATTGGAAAGCTCCCGACCGCAAGTATCAATTGGGACCTTTCCGTGAAGTGCCAGTGAATGTGCAGGGAGTGCGCAGGGCAGGGGCGGACTGACAATTGGAGCACTCGGGCACTGGCTAAGGGCCTGGGGTCAGAAGGGGGCCCCATAAAATGCTCCTGGTACCTTTTATAGCTTTTTTGGGTGTGTTTTGAGTGTGGGCAAGGACACAGGGGCCCCATGATCCCCAATTGTCCGGGGGCCCCATGAGTTGTCAGTCTGCCCCTGGCGCAGGGCTTGCGATCTCAGCATATCCTTTGTTTTCATTGAGTACACAAATATGCGGCCCTTCAGCGCAAAGGCCCAGACGGAAAGGGGTTAAATGTGATTTCCAGCATTTGTAATGCAAAGTTCCTTGCGCTTTGCAAGATTCAGACAATTCACCCAAGCTCTACTGCTGAATTGGCAAAATGGGAGTGGGGAACCAGTGCTCAAGCTGGCACGCTCACTGAAGAATATGTACAGATATTGCCGGCAACACTTCTTCATAAAAAGTCTTTATTAGTACAACACGGACATGATATGATCCATAAAATCTGACGCGTTTTGGCCAAAGCCATCCTCAAAGCATACATGCAAATTTGGCCGAAACGCGTCAGTATATGGATCATATCATGTCCGTGTTGTACTGATAAAGACTGATTATGAAAAAGTGATCTTGTTGCAACATTCATGCGCACCAAGTGCAGTAACTCCACATTTCCAACAATTTGAGCACATTTGTTCATGATGCGTTCCTCCAGGTGATTCATATCTGTGATTTTCATTGAGTACACCTTCTCCATTAGCATAGCCCAAAAAATAAAAGTCAAGGGGGGTTAAGGTCTGATGAGCTTATATAGAGATATATTATATATGGGGCAGCACAGTGGCTAAATGGTTACCACTTCCACCTGGCAGCACTAGGGTCGCCGGTTCAAATCCCAAACATGGCACCACCTGCCTGGAGTTTGCATGTTCTCACTGTGCCTGTGTGGGTTTCCTCCAGGTACTCCAGTTTCCTCCCACACTCCAAAGACATGCTGGTAGGTTAATTGGATCCTGTCTAAATTGGCCCTAGTATGTGTATGTATGAATGTAAGTTAGGGACCTTACATTGTACGTCCCTTGAGCGCTAGGGACTGATGTGAATGTACAATATATATGTAAAGTGCTGCATAAATTGACAGCACTATATAAGTACCTGAAATAATATATACATACTGTATAGTGATATTTCCTGTGTCCAGACTTTAGGACACCCTGTAGAAAGACACACAGGAAGTGTACAGAGGACAAATGACAGCTCCGAAGGTTACTTTTTTTTTTCACTTTTGAAACAAATAATAAAAATTGCTTTAAAATGTATATTTAACAGACCCAACAGGGAGCAAATAAGAGAACTTCCTCGTTAGGAGTTTCCATCTGTCCCTGTTTGCCAGGGACGGCTACTGTTTAGAAGGGACCGTCCCCAGCAAGCAAATGTCCCTTGCAGTGTAGTCTTTCGATATCTTCAGCAGCAGTAAGAATTGTAGGCTCTATGGTGAATGTAACACTCATCCAATCACAGAGCACCTTGTATTCAGTGAAAGGAGTTCAAGATGTTTTGTTAATGGAGGAGGTTGAATATGAGCAACCCACTTAACCTTCACTGTTTGCGCTATACTATCATTTTCAGATTCCAAAGTTCGGTCTGGAACTTTGGAAGGCTAGAATGAAGGCTAGGAAGAATGAAGGCTAGGGTATTTACCGAATGCCGCAGCATCCACCAATAGGACTCGCATCATTAGGGGTATTTGGGGGCATGGTAAACGTGCAAATATGATGTTTCAAATTTAACATTTTTCATTTAACTTTCCTCTGGGTCAGCTGTGCATATAGGGTTTCGTATATGGAGGGTTTCAATGTATAAACAAAAAAAAACCCGATGTAACTATGTAACATTCATGGTACTTACACTGTTTGCTTACAAAAAATAGGATATAATTGTTAATGTGGAGCTGTATTATTCTGTGTCTTATATTTGCTGAAATCTATAATTTTCACCAAAATTCAAAACAAAGTAAAACTGTCAAAGGATGATTGCCATGTTGTTTGTAATATGATTATCTTTTATGACCATCAGCTCCATCTAGCGGTCACAATGCAATATTTTTTCTGAAATCAAAGAAAAATCTTGTATTATGGCCACTAGAAGGAGCTGACAATCATAGGAGATAGTTCTATTGCAAACAATACAGCAATCATTCGTTGTGCTTAAGATTGTCCACCTGACAATCACTTTTATACATAAACCCCTTTGTATCTCCACTACTGAAATAAATATCCACTTGAAATGTGACACCAAGTTAGTGAGTGTTAATCCTATAGCAAAATATATATATTAAAGGAAAAGTTTGCCTTTGGGAACATAATACATGTTTCACCCATTTTTAGGGTGCACCATGTAACATTTTCCCAATAATGCAGCTACCCGCTGCCCTCCCCTCCCCGTGACAGAAGTACAGGGAGATGTTCCCCGTACAAGCTGTCAGTTTATAAAAACAGCGTGGCCGTGTCATTCATTCATGATGTTCTGTGACTGAATGAACTACAAGTCCCAACATCCTTAGCGGCTGTCTCCTTGTAATTCTAGGAATATATTCTCTCTCTCTAATATATCTATCTATCTATCTATCTATCTATCTATATGTATATATATAGATAGATAGATAGATAGATAGATAGATAGATAGTATATATATATATCTCATATGTATATATATATATATATATATATATATATATAGCATATATTCCTAAAAAAAACAAAATAATTTTATTTGAACAATATTTAAAAATTGTTAAAAAATATTTCTGATGCTATTTGTAACTTTTATTTTTATTAAGTGTATTACATGCTGTATAATTAAAATATATATTTTTTTTATTTTAAGTGGAAATTTACCCATTTTTGCAAGGTCCTCTCTCCTGCCTCCTTCCCCCTCCCACTTACTTTTGTGTAAAAAAATTTTTTTTTTCTTAGCAAAAAAAAAAAAAAATTAACAAAGGACTACAGGGTGTTTAACCTACAGTAAGAAAAGGGTTAATTAGCAACAAAGTAGGCACAAGTGTTGCAAGTAAGGACTAAGGATATCCTTGTTCATACTGAGGTGAAAGTAGAACCTGACAGACTTTAGCAATTTTTTTTACGGCTGCCTCTATACAGGTAGGTGGCTTTGAAATAAGGAATCATAGAGTTAACTAGGCTTTTCCAGAAGGGCACCATAGGGACATTAGGTTTCTTCCAGTGCAAAATAAAAAAAATATATATTTTAATTATACAGCATGTAATACACTTAATAAAAATAAAAGTTACAAATAGCATCAAAAATATTTTTTAACAATTTTTAAATATTGTTCAAATAAAATAATTTTGTTTTTTTTTAAATAATAGTATAAATAGGGCTTTATGCGCATTGGTCGGAACCATGACCTCCACCAGTCATTGGGATGGGGGTAACAAGGACCTCTGCAAACTTTTTCACTGATCACTGTATTACTGCCACTAGCTCCCAGCCAGGGTCAGCTAGCATTAGATTGCCCACACACTATAGGTTGCTGACCACAGCCATTACTAGTATAGTGTTTGTACAATATAATGATCACAAACAGAACTAGTGACTCCTTTGTATCGTGTCCCCAAAAATGCAGTGTCAGCAGGATCAGCCCTCTTCGCAATACATTTTGTTACTTCCAGCAAAAACCATGAACCAACAGACAATGCCAAAAATATGATCAAAGTTGGCAGGGGAATAAACACATCTCCAACATTCTGCAGAACTAAATGGGTATATTCCCACCAATCTGACCGGGGTGAGACATATACTGTGCAAAAATGTTAAATGAACTCTAGCAGAAACCAAATGTTTATACAGGTAGTCCCACATATCCTCTCAGTCCTCCCCTGGAAGATCAGGGACATCATTGCTCCATTTTTCTCTACAATGGGCCACTGAGGGCAACGTGACTTGGAACAATTCCTTGACACTCCAGAGAATGTTTTAGGCAGAGAGCTGTCAAGTAGCAAAGTTTCAAGAACCAAAGGCTCAATAGTAGGAAAAGGTAGTGGTTCAGTACCAGGGGCGGACTGACAACTCATGGGGCCCCCCGGGCAATAGGAGATCATGGGGCCCCTGTGTCCTTGCCAAAACTCAAAAAAGCCTATGAAAAAGGTACCAGGGGCATCTCATGGGGCCCCCTACTGACACTGGGCCCTCGGGCGGTGCCCGAGTTTCCAAATGGTCAATCCACCCCTGTTCGGTACTTTATCCCTTTGAACGATGTATCCCACCCTTTTTATGCCCAGCGTAGCCCACTACGTCAGGTCTGGAAGTATGAGAAAGTGTGGAAGACCACATCATCCATGGTGAGGAAAGTGAAACCCATGTCGCGTATGACTGCGTCAGTTTTTGCATAGTTTCTCAGGCCTTAATGTTGGCTTTCATGGAGACTGTAAGAGGCAAGGTAGAGCATGTCCCCCTAAACAGGCCAATCTGGAGGCCTCCAACACTGTGCCAGAATCCCCATTATGCTCCTGAAGCCAGTGGTGTGCAAATACCATCTGGCCAGCACGGCAGTATTTTTGCCAATCGGGCACTGAAAATAGTTCTCAATGACATTGGCTGTATGTTTGGGGTCGTTGTCCTGCTGCAGAATACATTTGGGGTCAATCACACGTCTCCCTGATGGTATGGCATGATGGATAAATATCTGCCTGTATTTCTCAGCCTTGAAGACACCATTGATCCCGACCAAATCTCCAACTCCATCTGTAGAAAGGCAACCCCAAACTTGCAAGGAACCACCACCCTGCTTCACTGTTGCCTCCAGACACTCATTATTGTTCCACTCTCCAGCCCTTCCCCCAACAAACTGCCTCTTACTACAGCCAAATATTTCACACGTTGACTCATCAGTCCAGAGCACCTGCTGCCATTTTCCTTCACCCCAGCTCATATGTTTTAATACATAGTTGAGTCGCTTAGCCTTGTTTCCATGTCAGAAGGATGGCTTTTTGGCTGCAATTCTTCCAAGAAGACCATTTATGGCCAGACATTGCCTGTTTATTTATGCTTCTTCAAAAGACCTTGAACAGCACATCTTGAATCCCTAGTCTGTTTGGAAATCATTGCCTGGGAGAGACCTTGCTAATACAGTATAACTACCGTGTATCTTGCTGCTTTTCTGCCTTGCCATGGTGTATAACTTGTGACATAAAACTGTCTTCCACAACCTCACCTTAGTAGCAGAGTTTGGCTGTTCCTCACCCAGATTTAAGCCTCCTACACAGCTGTTTCTGTTAATGGCTGTGTTTCAACCTACATATGAAATTGATAATCAAAATGGCAATCTTGTTTCAGCAGTAAACGCTGTTCCCTAAAGAGGAGTTCCTGGGTCTGTACACCTGCTGTGCCCATTATGAGGGGTTCCCACCATCCCTGTTCTGAGTTCCTGGGTCTGTACACCTACTGTGCCCATTATCAGTATTGTATTTAGATTTTGTGCTGCCCTAGGCAACACCAAAATTTTGCGGCCCCCCCCAGTGAGAGAGCAAGAGTTCGATAAGTGTGTGTATGTATATATGATTCTCTCTCCCTTTCTTTCTGTTCTCTCTCTTCCCCCCCTTCTCTTCCCTTTCTCTCTCTCTCCCTCTCTCTTTCTCCCCCCTCTCTCTCTCTGTCCCTCTTCCCCCCCATCTCCCTCTCTCCCCCCCTATCTCTCCCTCTTTCTCCCCCCCATCTCTCCCCCCCTGTCTCTCTTCCCCCCCTCCTCCCCCTTCTCTCTCTCCCTCCCTCCCTCTTCCTCCCTCTCTTTCTCTCTTCCTCTTTTTCTTTCCCTCTCTCTTCCCCCCCTCACTCTTCCCTCTCTTCCCCCCCTCTCTCTTTCCTCTCTTCCCCCCTCTCTTTCCCCCCTCACTCTTCCCTCTCTTCCCCCCCTCTCTTTCCCCCCTCACTCTTCCCTCCCCCCCTCTCTTCCCCCCTCTCTCTTTCCTCTCTTCCCCCCTCACTCTTCCCTCTCTTCCCCCCCTCACTCTTCCCTCTCTTCCCCCCCTCACTCTTCCCTCTCTCCCCCCCCTCTCTCTTTCCTCCCTCTTCCCTCTCTTCCCCCCTTCTCTCTTTCCTCCCTCTCTCCACAACCACCACTCCTCCCTCTCCAAGGGCTGCTGATCTCCGTGCAGCAGGAAGGGGGGGGAGGTGTGTGCAGTCCCATAGGATCTGTCAGTGATCAGTGTCAGTGATATCTGCTGGATGGATGACAGGAGGGAGAGGCCACAGAAGACAACACAGCTCACCTCTTCTGAGCTCTTTCATCGCTTCTCTCCCTGCTCCAGGCATTCCCCTGGTCCTAGCTTGGCAGCTGCTAGAGGGAGAGGTGTACAATCGTCGCTCTGCAACTGCCCTCCCCACATCAATCTTCCTGCTGTCCACTGCTGCTCAAAGGGTCCCTTCTTCGGGGGGAGGGCGGTGCTGCCCCCCTAAAAATTGCGCCTTAGGCAAATGCCTTGTTTGCCTCGCGGTGGATACGCCCCTGCCCATTATGAGGGGTTCCCACCATCCCTGTGCTGAGTTCCCAGGTCTGTACTCCTGCTGTGCCCATTATGAGGGGTTCCCACCATCTCTGTGCTGAGTTCCCCGGTCTGTACACCTGCTGTGCTCATTATGAGAGTTCTCTCCATCCCTGTTCTGAGTTCTCAGGTCTGTACGCCTGCTGTGCCCATTATGGGGGTTCCCACCATCCCTGCCATGGGTTACTGGGTCTGTACACCTGCTGTGCCCATTATGAGGGGTTCCCACCATCCCTGTGCTGAGTTCCCATGTTTGCACACCTGCTGTGCCCATTATGAGGGCTTCCCACCATCCCTGCCATGGGTAACTGCATCTGCTCACCTGCTGTGCCCATTATGAGGGGTTCCCACCATCCCTGTGCTGAGTTCCCAGGTCTGCACACCTGCTGTGCCCATTATGAGGGGTTCCCACCATCCCTGTGCTGCGTTCCCGGGTCTGCACACCTGCTGTGCCCATTATAGGGGGTTCCTACCATTCCTGCTGGATTTATTTTGTTGGTAACATAAGCAAAACTGTGGCCAATAATTTGAAATAAAAATAAAAAGGCATTTCCTCCAGATACTCTGTGCCTCTCATGGTGCAGATAATGGTTAATCTCTTCTATTCCTCTATGAACGTCCCTGTGTCTGGTGCCAGCAGATTGTGATCTATAAAGGACCGGTGCTAACACAACCTTTTCCTGCTGAGCGGTCCTGACACATGGCGGCACACAGACAGTTTAATAAGAAAAGGTGACAGAGCCGTCAGATTGAATCAAACCTAGGCAGCCCGTTTGCCTGGGCCTCCCGTTCCATCTCATTGTGCCTCCTGTCGCTTGTGCTCAGGGATGAAATGCGGCTTGACAGGAGGTCTTCTGGTGTCTTCATGGAAGGGAAGATGAATCATTTGCAAGAGTCTTAAAGCAGAACTCCAGCAGACATTACCCAGAAGGAGCTCAATGGACTGTTCCATAGGCAACTAATGCATCTGGGCAGGGGCCACCTACAACCTCTATGTTCCTGTAGTAAGCCAGTCCAAGCTGTCCAAGGAAGGTAGACACCAGTAGGCAGATGGTGTCTGATGGTGACAATGCAAATGGGGCGGCTACTCCTTATCAATGTCCATCAAAGGGATGGAGGCCAAACTTATACTTTACTTAGGGCCCCATTATGTTAAATCCATCAGGGGTATCCAAACTTTCTAAGCAAAGGGCCAGTTTACTGTCCCTCAGACTTTACCCACTTGCCGTCCGCCTGCCATTTTTAAACGGCAGGACGATGGCACTCCAGGGGCGGGTTGCCGTTCATAAACGGCACCCGCTATTTCTAGTTGTGCGCGCTCCCTGGGAGCACGCAGCACCGCGATCCGGTGCCCGCTGTGTCCTCCGGACACAGTGAAACACCGATCGTCGGACAGGACCTCTGTACGAGGTCCCGATCAGGAGATCACTGATTGGCCAATCAGTGATCACATGCAAAGTAGTAAGCAAGATGTCACTTGTGACATCATTGCTTACTACGTGTGAAATCTGTGAATGATCACAGAGATCACATGGTACAGGGCTATTCACAACAGCCTGGTACCATGTGACAAGCTGTGACCAATCACAGCTCACACAGTATTTCTCAATGGTTGCAGGAATGCAGACAGAGAGAGAGAAATTATTGCTTTTACATCCTATATGGGTGTAAAAGCATTCACCGTAAAGAAAAAAAAAATCTTCATCACCCCCCACAAGTAGTACAGTGTCACCATTGTGACACTGTACTGCTAGGGTGACGGTATGTAAAAAAATAAAATAAAAAAAAAACCTAAATATTATAAAAAAAAAAAAAAATGTAAGAAAAAATGTTTAAAAATTATAATTTTTGGTTATAACTAATTTGGCATTTTTTTTTACTAAAAAGATAGCGGAATACATTTTGGCCAAGATTTATGAAGAAATATTATTTATTTGCAAAATTTTATAAGAAAAACACTTTTTTCAAAATTTTTGGACTTTTTCATTTATATAGCAAAAAAATAAAAATCCCAGCGGTGAATAAATACCACCAAAATAAAGCTTTATCTGTCCCAAAAAAATGGTAAAAAATTCATATGGGTACAGTGTTGCATAACCGCACAATTGTCAAAGTGTGATAGTGCTGAAAGCTGAAAATTGCCCTGGACAGGAAGAGGGTAAAAGTGTCCGGACAGGAAGTGGTTAATTTTTTTTATAAAACATAAAAGACGAGGTTGTGCCAAGTATATGGAGACAACGCCTGCCAAGCTATAAATTTGCGCAAAACGCCCTTTAGTACCCTATATCTTCCACAGGCGACGCTTTAACATCACCTACAGGTAATCAGTTTAGTTAACCGCGAATAATGGGCCTAGAATGATTGCTTTCACTCCGATGTGCACAGTGATAAGTAACATGTGTATCGCAAGCAACATTTTCATATGTAGGCGCCCCCTGAAGGGTACATTTACATTTGCGTATGCACATACGTGGGGGCTGGGCGGACTAAAAAATTTTTAGGAGTGGGTTTTGAGTGCTTGGGCATACCTTTATTTTTCAACCCCTGATGTCTGCCTACCTACTTTCCATTGAAGCTAATAGAACGCAGATTGTGCATCATTAGCTTCTTCCCTGGCCATAAAGGGAAAGTGACACCAGAAACTGGAAGTGATGTTTTACATGTCGCATTCAGATTCATCCTAGCTATGTTTACTGGTCTCCATCCCCACTACCCAGTGATACCCACCATGCAGGTGGGACAACAAAGCCTAGGAAGCTTGGGGGGGGGGGGGACACTCCATGGTTCACAGAAAACAATCAGGCTCTATAGGCATGGTGGTGTCAGTAAAATATTTAAAGAGACCCGGTCACCAGCTTAAATAATTCCTGGAAAAATCTGAAAAAGAAAGTACTTTAAAGCTTACTTGCAACAGTTTCCTTTTCATATAATATTTCTTATTAACTCACTATGTGCCTTTGACAGTGATAGAAAAAAAAAGAAAAACAGAAAAAAGGGATAGAAAATGTATTTATTTATAGTGTTGCACGACACAGTAACTGTCGATCAAACTATTGCAGTGCTGAAAACAGAAAAATATCCTGGCAATGAAAGGCTGGTCCTCAAGTGGTCAAAAAGAGGTCATTCTGTGGCTGTTCTGGCATTTTTACTTGATAAGTTTTACAACAGATTGTAAGCGTAACCATTTTTTTTTCAGAATTTATGGTCTTTTTTTTCCTTTATAGTAAAAAAAAAAGAAAAACAGAAAAAAGGGATAGAAAATGTATTTATTTATAGTGTTGCACGACACAGTAACTGTCGATCAAACTATTGCAGTGCTGAAAACAGAAAAATAGCCTGGCAATGAAAGGCTGGTCCTCAAGTGGTCAAAAAGAGGCCATTCCGTGGCTGTTCTGGCATTTTTACTTGATATGTTTTACAACAGATTTTAAGCGTAACCATTTTTTTTTTCAAAATTTATGGTCTTTTTTTTCCTTTATAGTAAAAAAAAAGAAAAACAGAAAAAAGTGATAGAAAATGTATTTATTTATAGTGTTGCACGACACAGTAACTGTCGATCAAACTATTGCAGTGCTGAAAACTGAAAAAGAGCCTGGCAATGAAAGGCTGGTCCTCAAGTGGTCAAAAAGAGGCCATTCCGTGGCTGTTCTGGCATTTTTACTTGATATGTTTTACAACAGATTTTAAGCGTAACCATTTTTTTTTTCAAAATTTATGGTCTTTTTTTTCCTTTATAGTAAAAAAAAAGAAAAACAGAATAAAGTGCAAGAAAATGTATTTATTTATAGTGTTGCACGACACAGTAACTATCAATCAAAGTATTGCAGTGCTGAAAACAGAAAAATAACCTGGCAATGAAGGGCTGGTCCTCAAGTGGTCAAATGACCATAGAAAGGGCCATACATAGTCATTTAGAGGAGATGGATCAGCACTGAGATCTGTGGTAAAGGTCAGCTTGTGTTTATTTGTTTATATGTAAACATCTTATAGGGATATTAATCTTCCCTGGGTTCTTTACATTCTGCCGATGAATATCAGCCCATGAGATCATTATCCCTTCCAAGTACTCCGCGGAAACTCACTAATCACATAATATGTGTCTAACTGCATCTATTTATATCTTACCTCCCCCTCCTGGGCTGCGAAAAACTGAGAAAGTGTTAACAGTAAAAGCAATATATCCCTCCATATATAAATATGCATTTCTTATATTTATACGCCTGACAGCATCAATGTCAAATGAGCCAGGTGTAAACAGATCCATTTTTATTACTAAGAATATACCGTGTGTGTGTGTTGTATGTATATAAATGTATGTATGTATGTATGTATGTATATATATATATATTTATTAACAGTATAATTATTTTTCTTACTAAGAACACAGATGTATACATATATACTGTGTGTGTGTGTGTGTATATGTATGTGTATATATATATATATATATATATATACACACACACACATACGCACACACAGGGCTTTTTTTCAGCGGGAATGCAGGAGAATGTCAAAAAAATCAACAGTGATATATATTAGTGCCAACCCTTAAAAAATAAAAAATTAAGTGCCAAACCATGACCATAAACATAATGTGCATACATTTAATAAATATTGCTTCAAAAAAATATTGCTTCAAAAAAATTGTCCAATAAGGAAAAAAACTTTAGCAGTGCTCACAAAGTGCCACACAAATAAAACCACATATGTGTATAAATAAAGAACAATGTCCTTTCGGTGAAAAGAAAAATATATATTCATGCGACGTGCAGCTGTGATAATGAATAAAATCGTGACTGTGCCAAACTCCTTCCGTAAATGGCTAAATTGCCCCCTCACCTCCTCCTACTGACCCCGAAGGGCCAACAGGCTTGCAGGATCACCTGGATCCTTATTTTGTCAAGGCCAGCAGCTTCCTTCCTTCCCTGGATCTCCTCAGCAGGGTTCCAAAGAGCCCCTATTCAGTCAGGGCAGTCCTGAAGAGTAATAGCTCACCAATCCAGTGAGCCAAAGAAATACTCTCTAAGTGTAGTATTAAATCCACTTGTTTTATTTTCAAAGAGTAAAAAAGATAACACTCACATTGCAGACAATCTTCCCTCCTCACTGATGTGTGGGTGTACTGCATATACATATATATATATATACATATACACGCACAAATAAATATGTATATATATATATATGTATATATGTATGTATGTATATATATATATATGTGTATGTATTTTTTATAGACCTTTCGTGTTTACTTACACTATGTTGATTGCCCGTGACTCCTCCACCTGCACAGGGGAGTGTCCAGGACGGCCCATGTGACCTTTGGTTTAACTAGTAGTGAGCATATAAAAGAGGGAGCAGACATTTGGTCAGTTGGCTCTGAGGAAGAGGCAAGTCCTCGAAACGCGTCAGCCTTTTGGATGTCTAAACTCCCTATTGCGGACTGTTACTCAGAGCGGTGTTGACCCAGCTGTTCTTTTATGATGTGCCTTGACTATATTGTCGTTTGTGAGTACAACACCTACTTTATTTTTTATTAAACATTTTTTATGGTAATGCACTAGGCCTGTGCGCCCTCTTTTTGTTCCTTCCGCATTCAGTATATTTGGATTCCCCCGGTCCATTTGAGGGCAGCAAGGTGTGCATGTTCCAGGACATTCTTAATGTGGTTGTAGCATCGAGTCCATCCCCAAGCGCAGGAGCATTTGTGTTTGCTGGTTCTTTGGTCTATTATTGCTGGCTGATGGAGGGTTTAGAGATCTGTTTCTGCCAGGGGTCTATTGTTGCCGGGGGATCTATTCTTGCCATGGGCTCTATTGTTTCTGCTGAGATCTATTGTTGCTGGGGGACTTTTCGTTGCCACTGGGGGGTCTATTGTTGCTGTGGATCTATTTGTGCTGGGGATCTATTGTTGACGGGGGGTCTATTGCTGCTGGCTGCAGGGCATCTGTTCTAGTTTTCTTGTTGTCAATAACAAACTCCAACTTACTTAGCACAACAATATGGTACTTGGTTCTGTATTCTCTAAAAGGGGCAGACTGGGAGGTTGGTAGGAGGTGGAACCAATGGATGGTGCTCGGAGCATAATCCCCCCTCCACCAAACTTTACATTTGGCACAATGCAATCAGGCAAGTACCATTCTCCTGGCAACCGCCAATCCCAGACACCTTCATCAGATTGCCAGAGAACCATGATTGGTCACTCCAGAGAACACATCTCCACTGCTCTAGAGTCCAGTGGCGGCATACTTTACACTACGGCTTCCGATGCTTTGCATTGCACTTGGTGATGTAAGGCTTGGATGCAGCTGCTCAGCCATGGAAACCCATTCCATGAAGCTCTCTACACACTGTTGTTGTGCTAATCTGAAGGCCACATGAAGTTTGGAGGTCTTTAGCTATTGACTCTGCAGACAGTTGGTGACTTCTGCGCACTGTGTGCTTCAGCATGCCCTGACCCCGCTCTGTCATGTGACGTGGCCTACCACTTGGTGGCTGAGTTGCTGTAGTTCCCAGTTGCTTCCACTTTGTTATAATACCACTAACAGTTGACCGTGGAATATTTAGTAGCCAGGAAATGTCATGGATGGACTTATTGCACAGGTGACAACCTATCACGGGACCACGCTTGGACTCACTGAGCTCCTGAGAGTGACCCATTCTTTCACAAATGTTTGTAGAAGCAGTCTGCATGCCTAGGGGCTTGATTTTATACACCTGTGGCCATGGAGGTGATTGGAACACCTGAATCCAATGATTTGGGGGGTGTCCCAATACGTTTGGCAATATAATGTATGTTCCCCATATACAATACGCTGGATAGTAACCACTTGCCTACCAGGCACTTATACCCCCTTCTTTACCAGGCCAATTTCCAGCTTTCAGCGCTGTCGCACTTTGTTTGACAATTGCGCGGTCATGCAAGATTGTACCCACATTAAATTTTTATCCTTTTTTTCTCACAAATAGAGCTTTCTTTTGGTGGTATTTAATCACCGCTGTGCACTTTACTTTTTGCGCTATAAAGAAAAATGCAAAACATTTGAAAAAAATGTCTTTGTTTCTATTATAAAATTTTTCAAACAGGTAATTTTTCTCCTTCACTGATGTGCGTTGATGAGGCAGCACTGATGGGCCCTGATAGGCGGCACTGATGGGCACTGATAGGCAGCACTGATGGGCACTGATAGGCGGCACTGATAGGCAGCACTAATGAGGTGGCGCGGATAGGCGGCACTGATAGGCAGCACTAATGAGGTGTCATGGATAGGCGGCACTGATAGGTAGCACTGATGATGGGTACTGATAGACAGCACTGATAGGTGGCACTGACTGGCATCACTGTTGGGCACTGACTGGCGGCACTGCTAGGCACTGACTGGCACAACTGCTGGGCACTGACTGGCACAACCGCTGGGCACTGACTGGTGGCACTGACTGGTAGCATTGCATTGATGGGCACTGGTGGGTGGCACTGGTGGGCACAGGTGGGTGGCACTGGTGGGCACAGGTGGGTGCCACTGCTGGGCACAGGTAGGTGGCACTTCTGGGCACAGGTAGGTGGCACTGCTGGGTGGCACTGCTGGGCACAGGTGGGTGCACTGCTGGGCACAGGTGGGCGGAACTGGTGGGTGGCACTGCTGGGCACCGATCATCAGGGCCCTGATCCTCAGTGCCCTCATGATCGGTGCCGATCCCTGCTCTGACAACTGCTGGTTCTCGGCAGTACTTCCCTCGCGCTCTGACAGCGTGAGGAAAGTGCAGCCGAGACCCGGCAATTGCATTTCCCGGTGATCAGTGTGTCATTGGACACGGCTGATCACGTGGTAAAAGGCCGCTGTGATTGGCCTTTTACCACATCACGTGATCAGCTGTGTCTGTAGGAGAGCGCAGGAGAGCGTGTTCTGGGAGGACGTCATATGACGTCCTCCCAGAACTGACCAGCCGCAGTGTAGTCGTCATTAGGCTATCTGTGGTTGGCAAGTAGTTAATAAAATAAAAGGCTGCGATCACCCTATACACCTCTTTAATACAGTGGTTCTTAACCTGGGTTCGATCGAACCCCAGGGGTTCGGTGAGTCAGTCTCGCGGGTTCGGCGGAGGTGAAGACCCACACCCGACTCATATGATTCGTGCAGTAAATATTCATTATTATGTTTGTGTTTTTGTGTGAAAATCATGTTTTAATGGTTTTGTTCTTAACGGTTTCGTTCATTTTGTGCACCTATGTATAAATATATACCTAAATATATACCTATGTTTTGAATTTTAAAAATCATATTTTATTTTTCCAGTTAAGAAGGGTTCGGTGAATGCGCATATGAAACTGGTGGGGTTCAGTACCTCCAACAAGGTTAAGAACCACTGCTTTAATATGTTATAGTGTAAATTTCAATAACAACATATTCATCATCGTGCATTCAGTGATTTGCGCCCTGAGCAAATGTACTCTACTCCAATCTTTGCATAATCACCCGTGTCCACCACAGGGACCAAACTTAGAAACAGAGACCAGACTATATATAGTAAGGTAAATTTATTGATAGTAAAACAAAAGACACCAACAAACACAAAAGCGAACCACAACCATATAACCAAAATACCTAAGTAACAGGAAGACTAACTGCAAACAAACTACAATATGTACAGAAATGGGAAACACGGATAATCAGGGTAAACTGGAGATCCAGGGAACAAATGGGAAGGTTGAACCAGGACTCGGATCAGGTACAAGGGGCAGAAACAAGGTAGCAGGATACAGGATGCAAGGCAAGAGCAAGATCAGGAGCAGGATAAATGGCAATCAGTATCTGCCAGCATGCAAAGCAAAACACTGATGAAAAGTGTACTATCACAGGAGAGACTAAATACCCACCCAACAGCCAGCATCAGGTGGAAACCGATTACTAATCAGTCTGCCCCTGATTGGACACATTACTCTTTATGAGGAATCCACATATATCGCAAGACCTCGTCTCTATCAACTCAGGAACATAGTTCTGTTTAATAACGTGTAGCTTGATTGAATGTGAAATACGGTCATCTCAAAATATGGATATAACCAGGGCTTTTTTTCTCAGAGAATAGGTGCAGGAACTCCCCCCTTTCTGTGTCACCCCTTGTTTCTGCCCCCCCACCCACCTCTGAGCACCGTCCCTTGGTTTCACCCCTACCCACCTCTCAGTATGGCTCCTTTTAGAGAATACAGAGCCAAGCATCATTTTGTATTGAATTTGTTAAGGATAACGAGAACAGCATTAAAATAGATCCCCTGCAGCCAGCAACAATAGCCCCCCTAGCAACAATGGACCCCCACAACAAAATACCAACCCAGCAACAATAGACCCCCAGCATCAACAACAGACCTCCCATCAGCAAGCAACAATAGACCCCCTCCCTCAACAGTAGATCCGTTCAGGCGCCAACTGACACCCCAGCAACAATAGATCCAACACCAGCAACAATAAACCTCCCCAGCAACAATAAACCTCCCCAGCAACAATAGACCACCATGCAAAAATAGATCCCCTCAATTGACAATAGATACCCCAGCAGCCAGCATCCATAGACCTTCCATTGCACCCCTTGCCATTACATAATTTCAGTGCTGAAGGTGCCCGAACTGTGTTCCCCGCATTCCGACTGAAAAAAAAACCCTGGGTATAACTAGGAAGCTGACATTGTGGGTAGGTCTACCAGAGGATTTTAAAACCCTTCAGCACTCCTATCTATTAAGGGTTGGATGGGGTCTAGGGGTATATGCCCAAGGAACGAACTTCTTAGTATATGTACAAAACAAAGGTAGACAATTCAAAAATATAGCACTGTCCCTTTTTGATGTACCTCCTTAGATCCCAGATGAATCCTCCTCTTCACCCAGCTGTGCTGAGGGAATCAGTGAGCAAGGGGGTCCCAAGAGCTTGCAGTTAAACAGTCCCAGATGAAAACTAGTTGGGTATTGCACATGACCACCCTCTCTCCTTATCTGGCCCAAGGGGTGTAAGAGTACTCACACTGTCCTCTCTAGCTAGCGTGGTGGGTTGGTTGCTGTTTTCAGGCCTTATGCTCTTATGCTGGCCTGGCTCCTTCCCTGCTAACAGGCTGTCCTCCCAAGGAGACATTAAGGCAGCAGAGATCCTCCCGATCTTCTAGATCTTCACCCTGGATGCTGGATAACTCTGTCCTACCACTATTACCCAGAATACTATGATAGAAGGGTGGAATCTGGTGGCACATGCAGCCAAACTAAGGGTCAGGGCCAAAACTAGGGGGGGGGGGCAGCAGGGACATCTGCCTCGGGTGCAAACTTGAGAGTGGCGCTGCTGGCCCTGGGAGCATGGATTCAGCTGCTTTGTGTGCTGCCTTGCTGCCTTGAAGAAATCCAGCCGGGGTCCCGGGGGTAGAGTCTGAGTCAGCCTAGAAGAAGGGAACTAGTAGTGCCCGTGAGGGAGTCAACCTTGAAGGGATTCAGCACTGCCCATGGAGATAAGCTCTTCCCATTGAAATCAAGCACTTGTTATCAACAGCCTACGGGAGATCAGCTGGTGGCACCTACAGAATCATAAAGGGAACACCTTGGTGTGTCACTCCCAGCACACAGACGGATCGCAGATTGTTCCTATTTTACTGGTATATTGGCTCCTGGTTAATGCTTGAGAGCCCAAGGGCTGTGCAGGGGATACAGACACCCCAACATCAGTCACTAAGCACCAGGACCCCTATCTCCTTCCACTGAGCACCAGTGCCCCCCTGTCATCATCTCAATAAGCACCAGGACCCCTGTCTTCCCCCCACTAATCACCAGGACTCCCCATCTCCACTGACTGAGCACCAGTGCTACTAAAAAACTGTAAAAAATAATACAATTAAACTAAGCCTTTGCCCCAGGTGAAAGAATGTCTAGCTTCGCCACTGCTAAGGGTGCCCATAGAACAGCAGAATCAGATATTGATACGACATATCAGACTGGATGTCGCTCCATTTCCTCAAACTTAACCTATCCAAACAGAGCTCCTGGTCTTCCCCCCACCCCGTGCCCCCCCCATCCTCTCCATCACTATTAACAGCGCCACCATCTCTCCCACCCCACACGCCAAAGTCCTGGGTGTCACCCTGGACTCCCACCTCTCCTTCCTACCCCACATCCAACTGCTATCTAGATCTTGTAGGCTCCACCTCCGCAACATCTCCAAGATACGCACATTCCTCACCCCAGACACCACCAAACAACTCGTACACTCCTTCATCATCTCACGCCTGGACTACTGCAACTCCCTTCTCACTGGCCTACCCAAACAAACGCTATCCCCACTCCAGTCGATCCTAAACTCAGCGGCTAGACTCATTCACCTCACCAACCGCTCCACATCTGCCTCCCCCCTCTGCCAATCCCTTCATTGGCTCCCGATTGCCCAACGCATCAAATTCAAACTGCTAACTCTGACCTACAAAGCCATTCACAATGCCGCCCCGAACTACATAACTGACCTGATACCCAAATACTACCCTACCCGTGCCCTCCACTCCTCACAGGACCTCCTACTCTCTAGCTCCCTGGTCTCCGCCTCCCACGCCCGATTGCAGGACTTCTCCAGGACTTCCCCCATCCTCTGGAACTCCCTACCCCAATCCATCAGACTGTCGCCTACCCTCCTCACCTTCAGGCGCACCCTGAAAACCCTCCTCTTCAGGGAAGCCTACCCCAACCTCACCTAACACCAGACCTCACCTAACAACTAACCTCCTCCACTCCTCCCGCAACTCCATCCCCCACAGCCATCTCCTCCTGTGCCACCTTCCCCTCCCTCCTAGATTGTAAGCTTGAAAGAGCAGGGCCCTCGAACCCCTTGTGTATTGTATTGTTACTGTCTTGTCTCATGTTCTGTCCCCCTTGCTACTGTAAAGCGCTGAGCATACCCTTTGGCACTATATAAATACTGTATAATAATAATAATACTGTATAAGGCAGATACAGCCTTTGGAGCAACCTTAGGCACCCTTTTAAAAAATAGCACTGAAATGTGGAATTGGCTTGAAACTAGTGTCTAAATGTTAGTATCAACTTAATAGCTAACACCCAATTTAATTATCTTGTTGGCAAAGAGAAGTTCCTGATATCCCTACTTTATAATGAGCTGTGCGCAACGAACAAGCGTATGGGAAGCTTTGAAATGAGCGTGTAATTTAATTAACATAAATTTCCATGGCAACAACTAAATAAAGGTAAAATCTTAAAGGCTAAGCAGCAATTAGCCTGCTCACTGAGTATATCTTAGCAACCAGCCTCGTGTGCGACCTTGGAAGATAAGAGCTTTGACCCTAGTATCTTCTTGCTGGAGATATTGTAGAGGGTAGGTTGCAAGATGGTATCTACGTGGAGATTCTCTCTATAACTTTACACAGGGCAGAATATAACCTATTTTTTTAAAATAAAATGCAATACAAGCAATATTCTGCAACGTCTGCTCTTGCTTTAATACCAAACACTACTGTATAAGGCCAAAAAGTTGGTGGACACACGACCATGTGAACTTTTTGAACATCCCATACAAAAACATGGCCATTAATATAGAGTCCCCCCCTCCTCCCCCATTTATTGTTATAATAGCTTTCACCCTTTTGGAAAGCCTTTCACAAGATTTTGAAGTGTGTCTACTGGAATTTGTTCCCATTCAGCCAAAAGAGCCTTTGTGAGGTTGGATGAGAAGACCTGACTCATATTTGTTGTTCAAATTCATGCCATAGGTGTTCTGTAGGGAAAAGGTCAGGACTTGTGGGTCACTTGAGTTTATCTACACTGCACTGGTCTAGGCTTTCTTTTTGGGTCTGCCTTCATGAACAGGGGCACAGTCATGTTTAAATAGAAAAGGGCCTTCACCAAACTGTTACTACAAGGTTGGAAGTGTAATGTCTTTGTATGGCATAGCATTATTAGCACCTTTCACTGGAAATGCCTGAACTCCGAATCACTTTTAAGGTGGCCCCTGGTAGGTGACACAGGGTCATCCAAGGCTCGTGGTCTAAGTGACAACTAGTCTTCACCAGAGTTCCTGAAGTTGGAAATGGCTCATAGGATCTAATGGTCCCAGTTTGCTTCACTGTCACCAGGCTGCGGTCCTCAGGATCATCCCACCAAGTGGTAACATTAACAGAGACAGCTAAAGTGGGAAAATTGCAGCACAAGAAGATTGGCAAAAGAGTATCCAGTGCCAGGCAGCAGGCAAAACAGTAGTCAGGTTACATAGTCTGGCTGAAAAGAGACAAAAGTCAATCCAGCTCAACCAAAAAAAAAAAAAAGTTATAATCTTACACCCACAATTGATCCAGAGGAAGGAAAAAAAGCCAGCAAAACATGAAATGCTGGAGCTTTAAAACATTTTTGGCCAGAAGACATGACCAGTGTCATATCAAGGAACTCTGGAACTCTGAGAGTTACACTGGAAGTAGTGTCTGGGATTCTGGAAGTCCCTATATGGATTCTGTGAGTTCCATTGGAAACCCTGCCTGGGATTCTGGAAGTCCCTATATGGATTCTGCAAGTTCCATTGCAAGCCCTGCCAGGGATTCTGGAAGTGTTACAATTTAAAACCCAAATCTGTAAGGCATGTTCAAATCTGATTGGTGGCAAAGGCAAATTTTTCACACAGCAAGAGACCTGCAGTTGGTGCTTCAGCATCACCAGTTGGCATGTTCCAACATCACCAAAGTATAGACAGAAGGGAGTAAGAGAGACCGGTGCTATGGATTTGTACATCATCTTTGCTGGATGATTCCTTTCTTCCTGCTTTGCTTCTTCAACAGGAAGCAGCAGTTCAGAAAGGACGAATCAATGCGCACCATTCCACACTACTTGTCCAAGCGACAGCCAACATTTGCTTAGGCATTGTTTATTTTGTAGGCCTTTTGGCAATAATCAAGTGTAGTATATGTTCTTATCGGTTTTTGGGAACAGAACACTGGCGTCCTTAGCCAAGGAGGGGGGGCACTGGTTAGTAATTCCTGATGTCATAAGGTGGATACTGGGAGAGGAATCCATTCCTTCCCGATTCAATATGCCTGGTGCACTAGGCTTGTCCCTGGTTGTAGGTAGGTTCTTCCTAAGTGACAATGCCTTTCTAGTAGGATTGGGATGCATTTGTCTGATCAGGGGCTGGGAGGCACAAGGAGATCCCAGTGATGTGCCCCCTGGGGGTCGTATCCCAGGTTTGACAGAAAAACATTATAGGTTTGGGATCCCATGGAGTTGCACTTGGTGACATAATAAGCAAAGGATAATCCAATCGCTACACACTGGAACAGCTGAGGTGTAAGACAAGTGATCTCCAAAAAAGACGTGTCACCGAAGCGTTTCACCCTGCCCAGAGGTCATAGTCATGGAGTCATGGACCTCCATGACTAAGACCTAAAAGTTTCACCCTGCCCAGAGGTCATAGTCATAGAGTCATGGACCTCCATGACTAAGCCATAAGTGTTTCACCCTGCCCAGAGGTCATAGTCATGGAGTCATGGACCTCCATGACTAAGCCCTAAAAGTTTCATCCTGCCCAGAGGTCATATTCATGGAGTCATGGACCTCCATGACTAAGCCCTAAGTGTTTCACCCGGCCCAGAGGTCATAGTCATGGAGTCATGGACCTCCATGACTAAGCCCTAAGTGTTTCACCCTGCCCAGAGGTCATAGTCATGGAGTCATGGACCTCCATGACTAAGCCCTAAGAGTTTTACCCTGCCCAGGACCTCCATAACTAAGCCCTGTGGGCGGGGTGAGATGCATCAGGGGCGTGGCGTTAAGGCTAGCCTGCAGCAACTTTTATACTGGCCAACAGGCCTGCTTTATGTACTGCTCTTGGCACTTTATGCTCGTATTTGTCATACTGTACATGTGATTTGTTTTTCTGCTCACAGAGATAGAGCGTGCAGGATTTTCATGGCCTGCCTTAACCACCTGCCGCCCCGCTGCTGTACATTTACTGCAGCAGGGCAACACAGGCAGCCACAGTCACGTGCCGACCCAACCCGACCTGTGCTGTTATTGGACGAGTTTGGCAGCCAATGATTTTGGCTGAAGTCAGATGATCAGCTGTCTTCAATCACACACAGAATTCTGTTTTTTCACAACACAGAACTCTGTGTACAGGAAACAGAGATCTGGCTGCTTTTTCTTCCTGCAAAGCAGGGAGAAAAAAAACAGCCATATACTAAAGTAAAAGCAGCACACATTACACACAATTCACATTGTTAGGCAAACAATTAACTGTTTGATTGCCTAAAGGTTCAGCCCTTCCCAGCCAGTGTCATTAGTACAGTGACAGTGTACAGTATTAGCACTGATCACTGTATTAGTGTCACTGTTGATGGCAGTGTCAGTTAGTTGACCTCCCAGACAGTGTCAGCTAGCACCTGATTGCCTGCCACACTATCACAGTCCCACTATAAGGCTACTTTCACAATGATCCGCTGCAAAAACTCAGTAAAAACACATAGGCATGTTTACTGCAGTTTTGTCGCGCTTTCTGAGCATTTTTAAAGGACACGTGACTTAAAAACTGCACCAAAAACGCTTCTCAGAGGCGTTTTTGATGTGCTTTTCAGGCACTTTTCAGGGGTTTTCCCTTGATTTCAATGGTAAGAAGCATTTTTGCGGTAATTTTTTAACTCACCAAACATGCCCTAAGGTTATTTTCACACTGATCCGCTGCAAAAACACAGCAAAATGCATAGGCGTTTTTACTGCGCTTTTGCCGCGCTTTCTGAGCGTTTTTAAAGAACACGTGACTTAAAAACTGCACTAAAAACGCCTCTCAGAGGCATTTTTGAGGTGCTTTTCAGACGCTTTTCAGGTGTCTTCCATTGATTTCAATGGGAAGAATCATTTTTCGGATAATTTTTTAACTCACCTAAGGCTACTTTGACACTGATCCGCCTCAAAAACGTGTCAAAAACGCAACGGTGTGTTTACCACGTTTTTGCAATGCTTTTTACATCGGGTGCGATTTGGCATGCAATTTGCATGACAGACGACTTGCAAATCGTATGACAAGTCTCACCCTATTGTCCGCTATTACAGCAGTCATATTGGCGCGGTTCTGACTTGGGCAGAGCCACACCGATTTTTAAAGTAGTGCATGCACTACTTTTGTTGCGCTTTTGCATAGACATCTGTGTCAGATGTCTTGCAAATCACAAGGAAATCGGCAGGTCACCAGATTTTGAAATCGTGGGACTTCACTGTAAGTTGCACGATTTCAAAATCGACTTTGATGTGACTGGGGTGTAAAAGGACACGTGACTTAAAACTGCACCAAAAACACTTCTCAGAGGTGTTTTTGAGGCGTTTTCCATTGATTTCAATGGGAAGAGGCATTTTGGGGCTTTTTTTTAACTCCCCAACATGCCCCAAAGATGCTGCAAGCAAGAGTTTTTACACCGCACCGCAAGTGAAAACATACATACATAGATATACATTCACATACACAGGGAAGCGTTTTTCTTGAGCTTTTAAGGCGCTTTTTTAAACGCAAAAATGCTTCAAAAACCCCTCAGTGCGAAAGTAGCCTAAGTTGCTGATCACTGCTATTACCAGTGTAGCGTCATAGCTGTGGAAATTTCAGTACATATACCTTAGTTTGTAAACACTATAACTTTCACACAAACCTATTAATATACAATTATTGGAATTTTTTTTTTTTTCTTTTACCGAAGACATGTAGCAGAATATTGCCCTGAGGAAGTTACGTGACCCATTAATGTAATGTATAGGACAGAGGCGTGGTGACGTCAGTTCCGGCATGGACAAGAGCCACCATCTTGCTACTCCCATGCAAGTACACCCTGAGTGTTCTGTGCTGATTTTAACCACATGCCACCCATCCACTGTATAAATACGGCGGCAGGGCGGCACGGCTGGGCAAAAGCACGTTTTAAAATGTGCGTTTTGCAAACAGGTAGGGGGCGCGCGCGAGGTGCGCCGCTGCCCTACCTGTCCCGCCGATCACAGCCGCGGATGTCAGTCGCCGGGTCACAGACGGTTGTTACCGGCTATGTCCTGGCGATCGGTGGCAACCGCTGACAGAGAGCACAGCTGCAGTAGCTGTGCTTTCTGTCAGTTCCCTGACAGCTCCAGGACACGCTGATCGGCACAGAAGAGTTTCTCTCTCCCGATCAGCGGTGTCCCATCCAGTACACACCCCCGCCCCCTAGTAAAACACTCCCCTCACACAGTTAACCCTTTCCCTGAATAATAAACTTAATCCCTTCCTCCCCAGTGCCATTAGTACAGTGTCAGTGTTTTTTTTTTTTGCACTGATCACTGTATTGGTGTCACTGGGGATGTCAGTGACCCCAAGTCAGTACCCCCCAATGTCAGAATGTCCGCCGCAGTCCCGCCATAAGTCGCTGATCGCAGCCATAAGTCACTGAGCGCCGCCATAAGTCGCTGATCGCCACCATTATTAGTATAAAAAAAAACTAAAAATCCCAGTATCTTTCCCGCCATTTGTAAACGCTATAACTTTCACGTAAACCAATTAATTTACACGTATTGGGTTTTTTTTTTAGCAAAGACATGACACAGAATGCATTTTGGCAGAAATTTATGACTAAATTTGATTTTTAAATTTTTTTTTACTGGACATGTTTTATAGCAAAAAGTCCAAAATATTGTTTTTTTTCCTCAAAATTGTCAGCCTTTTTTTTTATAGCGCAAAAAATAAAAACCGCACAGGCGATCAAATACCACCAAAAGAAAGCTCAATTTGTGGGAAAAAAAGGATGTATAGCAAAAAAATGGTGTTAATTGCAGTATTTATACCGTAGTTTGTAGACGCTATAACTTTCACACAAAGCAATCAATATACACTTATTGGGATTTTTTTTACCAAAAACATGTAGCAGAATACATTTTGGCCTAACTTTATAACCAACTTTGAGTTTACTATATATTTTTTATAGCTGAAAGTAAAAAATATTGTTTTTCTTCAAAATTTTTGGCCTTTTTTTGTTTATAGCGTGAAAAATAAAAAGCGCACAGGTGATCAAATACCACCGAAAGAAAGCTCTATTTGTGTGAAAAAAGGACGTAAATTTCGTTTGGGTGCAGCATTGCATGACCGCGCAATTATCAGTTGAATTAGTGCAGCGCCGAGTATCAAAAAGAGGCCTGGTCATTAAGGGGGGTAAATCCTCAGGTGGGCAAGTGGTTAAAGCTTGTGGGTCTGCAGACGCTTTTTATTCATTGTAAGTGCGCATTTGGCGTTTGTTACCTGTAATAAATTGTTAAACTTACTACACTATGGAAGTCCATTTCTCGTACCTCTTTATGGGGATCATTTGAGAGGCTATCAGATTTACCATCGCTGGGAGGGGGATACCACCACTGTTGCTAACGGTTCCTGGATTACTGCCAGAAGCCCAAATAGGATTTAGACCACTCTGCTGAGCGCTTGTTTGATGTGTTTTGGCCCTTAGGGGTCGCAGCGTGGATGTGAGCAGGCATGCTAGCCAGTGGTGGATACACTTGTTAAGTTGATCACTGATCTGTCACCCATCAAGTTATACATGGAATCATATCATTCAATCCTTCACAGAATTATTTTGGACTCTACACTTTTATGTCAGTTTTCACTGTGGTGGTATTTTATGTCACTTTTTTATACGTTGGTTATATGTAATTTTTTCACTCTTCCCATTTCTCGTGATTTACCCACTTTACTGCCTATGACATTTGGGTTTTTGTCCTATGTGTTTCTGGATGCATTTTTTTTTTCATTTAAATATTTTATTATAAATTTTTTCACGATACCAATTTATACATACAAACATTAATATGAAAGTCAAAGTATAACATTCAGATTTACCTAACATAATATCAAAAATATTAACTTTCATCATTAATGTCCTATTCCCCCCCGCCCGAATATACAAATCCGGGAGCATTTTCACTTTACTGCTTCCTTTTTCTCCAATGGTTTCTGAGCTCCGTTTCCGCCACCCCCCTCTGCCAATCCCTCCACTGGCTTCCGATTGCCCAACGGATAAAATTCAAAATGCTAACATTGACGTATAAAGCTGTTCATAATACTGCCCCGAACTACATCACTGATCTGGTATCCAAATACCACCCAATATGTACTCTCCGCTCCTCACAAGACCTCCTACTCTCTAGTTCCCTGGTCTCCTCCTCCCATGCCCGACTCTAGGACTTCTCCAGGGCTTCCCCCATCCTTTGGAATTCCCTACCCCAATCCATCAGACTATCACCTACTCTCCTCGCCTTTAGGCACACCCTGAAAACCTATCTCTTCAGGGAAGCCTACCCCGCCCTCAGCTAATTACTGAACTCCTCCACTCTTCCTACCACTCCATCCCCCACAGTTGTTTCCTTCTGTACCACTATCCCCTCCCTCCTAGATTGTAAGCTCCAAGGAGCAGGACCCTTGAACCCCTCGTGTATTGTACTGTATTGTTACTGTACTGTCTCGTGTATTGAGCAAACTGTTGGCGCTATATAAATCCTGTATAATAATAATAATAATAATAATAACTCTTCTAGATATATTCTAGATATAAATCTGATTTTTTCAATTCTTCCCATTTCCTCCACCTAAACAGATAAACCTCCATCTTGTCCTCCTCTCTATGGTACAATTCCTCCAATCTATATATCTGCTCCACCTTATCTACCCAATCCTTTATTTTTGGTGCTTCTTGTTCCTTCCAAAACTTGGGTATCATTCCCTTCGCTGCATTCAAATAATACATTAAACCTGAGTTTTTATATTCTTTGACTGAAAGTTTAATACCGTAAAAGAGAACAGCCTCTGGGTCCTTTAAAATATTAACCTCCATTATTTCCTGAATTAAGCGGACTATACCTCCCCAGTATTCATGTATTTTAACACACTTCTGGATGCATTTATGATCACGTTTTTGCTGTTACGTTTTCATGTTTACCCCCGGTTCACATCTATGCGGCCGTGCGGGCCGCGTTTTCCACGGGCACGAGAGCCCATTTATTTGAATGAACTCTTGTGCCCGTGACATGCAGGAAAAGAAGTCCCTGCACTTCTTTGGGAAACGTAGCCCGCACGGGAACCTCGGTTCCCAGTACGGTTGCGTTTTCCAGTGCGGGTCCATAATTCTCTGTGCGGGTGGTGTGGCTGCACGGATTTTTGTGCAGATCCGCAGCGGCACCACCCGCACAGATGTGAACCTAGGGTTATGGTTCCATGTGATTTTATATTTATTCGTTCACCTGTTTTTCTTTCACACTTCTTTGTTTTTTTACCATACGTATATGAGTAGTGAAGCACCCCTACTAATTCAGTTTTTATTGCTTAGTTGGGTGTTCCCCCCCCCCTTTTTTTTTCATCCCACCTAGGAGTCCTGTTTTATATTTTTAGATCTATGACACATCTTATTTTCGCTTTCATGTTTTTCACTTTTATTCTTTTGGTTTGTTTGTGTGTGGACTAATATTATTTAGTTGTTTTTATTATACAGGTGAAACTCCAATAATTAGAATATCATGCAAAAGTTCATTTATTTCAGTAATGCAACTTAAAAGGTGAAACTAATACATGAGATAGACTCATTACATGCAAAGCAAGATAGTTCAAGCCGTGATTTGTCATAATTGTGATGATTATGGCTTACAGCTCATGAAAACCCCAAATCCACAATCTCAGAAAATGAGAATATTGTGAAAAGGTGCAATATTCTCGGCTCAAAGTGTCCCACTCTAATCAGCTAATTAAGCCATAACACCTGCAAAGGGTTCCTGAGCCTTTAAATGGTCTCTCAGTCTGGTTCAGTAGGAATCACAATCATGGGAAAGACTGCTGACCTGACAGTTGTGCAGAAAACCATCATTGACACCCTCCATAAGGAGGGAAAGCCTCAAAAGGTAATTGCAAAAGAAGTTGGATGTTCCCAAAGTGCTGTATCAAAGCACATTAATAGAAAGTTATGTGGAAGGGAAAAGTGTGGAAGAAAAAGGTGCACAAGCAGCAGGGATGACCGCAGCCTGGAGAGGATTGTCAGGAAAAGGCCATTCAAAAGTGTTGGGGACTTTCACAAGGAGTGGACTGAGGCTGGAGTCAGTGCATCAAGAGCCACCACACACAAACGGATCCTGGACATGGGCTTCAAATGTCGTATTCCTCTTGTCAAGCTGCTCCTGAACAACAAACGTCAGAAGCGTCTTACCTGGGCTAAAGAAAAACAGACCTGGTCTGTTACTCAGTGGTCCAAAGTCCTCTTTTCTGATGAGAGCAACTTTTGCATCTCATTTGGAAACCAAGGACCCAGAGTATGGAGGAAGAATGGAGAGGCCCAAGGACCCAGAGTATGGAGGAAGAATGGAGAGGCACACACTGCAAGATGCTTGAAGTCCAGTGTGAAGTTTCCACAGTCTGTGTTGATTTGGGGAGCCATGTCATCTGCTGGTGTTGGTCCACTGTGCTTCATTAAGTCCAGGGTCAACGCAGCCATCTACCAGGAGATTTTGGAGCACTTCATGCTTCCTTCCGTAGACGAGCTTTATGGGGATGCTGACTTCATTTTCCAGCAGGACTTGGCACCTCCCTACACTGCCAAAAGCACTAAAACCTGGTTCAAGGACCGTGGGATTACTGTGCTTGATTGGCCAGCAAACTCGCCTGACCTGAACCCCATAGAGAATCTATGGGACATTGCCAAGAGAAAGATGAGAGACATAAGACCGAACAATGCAGAAGAGCTGAAGGCCGCTATTGAAGCATCCTGGTCTTCCATAACACCTCAGCAGTGCCACAGGCTGATAGCTTCCATGCCACGCCGCATTGAGGCAGTAATTGCTGCAAAAGGGGCCCAAACCAAGTACTGAGTACATATGCATGCTTATACTTTTCAGAGGTCCGATATTGTTCTATGTACAATCCTTGTTTTATTGATTGCATGTAATATTCTCATTTTCTGAGATTGTGGATTTGGGGTTTTCATGAGCTGTAAGCCATAATCATCACAATGATGACAAATCACGGCTTGAACTATCTTGCTTTGCATGTAATGAGTCTATCTCATATATTAGTTTCACCTTTTAAGTTGCATTGCTGAAATAAATTAACTTTTGCACGATATTCTAATTTTTTCAAGTTTCACCTGTATATCGGATCAGTGCAGCACTTTTTTGTTCTACTGATTTCACTATCTGGTTATATAGTCAGGTGCTAGCAGTTTGTCCTATGTGTTTCTGGATGCATTTATGATCACGTTTTTGCTGTTACATTTTCCCATTTACCCCCTGGTTCACATCGGGTCTTTCTCCTCTTCTCTTTAGGGGTGTCTCTTTGGGAGAGTCCTCACCAAGTACTTGGTGGACTTGCCTTGGCTGGCCCCTAAGTAGTGGGGTCCATCTGACTTCGGCCTAGGTGAACCAGAGTACCTTGCCCCCATCAGGTTTGTGGCTGGGGTGGGGGGTTCAGGGGTTGAGACCCTTCCCCTTCGAAGGCCGGTCCATTATTGTACCCTTTTTCATGTGCTGTAATTTCACGGTTCACTTGTTTGTTCTCGGGGAGTTGACAAGCACCGCGTCGCGGAATTCTGTAGAAAGAAAATATTGTTTATGTTGCACATAAATGTGACTAGTCTGTAACTTCATACATCGTATCTCTATATACATTCCACAATTGTTTGATTGCTTTTTATAGAACCGCCAGTTAAAGGCATTTTTCATGCACAATTCCAAAAGAGAAATAGACTGTTCTGTTCATAAATGCGGCGCGTATTTCTAGCATTTACTGCGTGTGTATAATTGCATCATGGAAATATGAATCTGATTAATGCTGTTTATGGCCATCATTAAACAGATTTCATGTTGTTTTCAGAACACTGCATTTAAAATTTTTTTTTACAGGAAATACTAAACATATGTGACTTAATAGGAAATATGACATGTGACTTAATATGAAATATATGTGACTTAATATGAAATATGATATGTGACTTAATATGAAATATATGTGACTTAATATGAAATATGACATGTGACTTAATATGAAATATATGTGACTTAATATGAAATATGATATGTGACTTAATATGAAATATGATATGTGACTTAATATGAAATATATGTGACTTAATATGAAATATATGTGACTTAATATGAAATATGATATGTGACTTAATATGAAATATGACATGTGACTTAATATGAAATATGATATGTGACTTAATATGAAATATGACATGTGACTTAATATGAAATATATGTGACTTAATATGAAATATGATATGTGACTTAATATGAAATATATGTGACTTAATATGAAAAGATATTTTGCAATTAGAATGGCATAACCTGTTTTCTATTCCTGATGGCGCCCCGTTTACATAATAATCTCATTTTAGCTCGGCTTTTATCTGTGCTTTTTGAAGCTGTTTATAGAAGAAAATGGGAATTAACATCAGTTACCTACATGTCAATGATTGGATCCGCAGGTAGGGGGCGCTGAAGGTGTAAATGGGAAGTTTTCCCATCAAAGCAGCTGAAGTTACATAGATTGAAACAGGAGCGGACTGACCATTCGGAAAGTTCAGAGATCTCCAGAGGAGCGCCGCCTTGTGTATTGTACAAATAATTGCCGGGCAAAAAGAATCACATTTATAAAGGAATCATGCAAATGGCGGCACAGTGGCTTAGTGCTTAGCACGTCTGCCTTGTAGTAAATGGGCCATGGGTTCAGTTCCTGACCATGGTGCCTCCTGCATGGAGTTTGCATGTTCTCCCTGTGCCTGCATGGGTTTCCTCTGGGTACTCCAGTTTCCTCCCACACTCCAAAGACATGCTGGTAGGTTAATTGGCTCCTGTCTAAATTGGCCCTAGTGTGTATATGTATGAATGTGAGTTAGGGACCTTAGATTGTACAATATATATGTAAAGCACTGCGTAAATTGATGGAGCTATATAAGTACCTGTAATGAATAAAAAAAAAATCTCCAGGGAATAACTTTACATAAGAAGTCCCACCATTCCCATCAGAAATCACATCAGACTTCTCTGCTTCCATTGGACTTCTCCCTTTCACATCTGAGTCTCCCCTTTCACATTAGAGCAGTGGCATCCCTAGGCAGGTGCAGGAGATGTGCGTGACACCTGCTGCACAGGGTGACACTGGACCCACTCCACGAAAAGGTAAGTTGTAAAGAAAGCCAACGATCCCTGCAGGATGGATCGGATCTGCGGATTGGGGAGCATAATGGATCGGACTCCGGTCCATTATGCTCAATCCGCAGATCCGATCCATCCTGCAGGGATCGTCGGCTTACTTTACAACTTAACTTTTCGTGGAGCGGATCCGGTGTCACCCCGTATTGCATGTTGATGATCCCCGCAGGATGGATGGGATCTGCGGGGATCGTCGGAGGGGGTGTCACCAAGTGTTACCGCACCGGGTGAAACCCACGCTAGGGACGCCCCTGTATTAGGGCCCTCCCTTTCACATCAGAGTGCCCCTTTTTCATCAAAGCCCCCCTTTAACATCAGAGTCTCTCCTTTATCAGACTCCTCCCTTTCACATCATTGTAACCCCTTTCACATTATGGTCTTCCCTTTTACATCAGAGTCACTCTTTTCATGTCAGAGTCCACTCTCACATCAGAAGCCCCATATCACATCGGAGTCTCCCTTTTCACATCAGGGTCTGCCCTTTCACATCAGAGTCCCCCCTTCCATCAGACTCCAGCCTTTGACATCATTGTAAACCCCTTTCACATCATGGTCTTCCATTTTACGTCAGAGTCACCCTTTTCACATCAAAGCCCCCCCATATGGGCAGCACAGTGGCTAAATGGTTAGCACTTCCGCCTGGCAGTACTAGGGTCATTGGTTTGAATCCCAGCCATGACACCACCTGCCTGGAGTTTGCATGTTCTCCCTGTGCCTGCATGGGTTTCCTCTGGTTTCCTCCCACACTCCAAAGACATGCTGGTAGGTAAATTGTCCCTAGTATGTGTATGTATGAATGTAAGTTAGGGACCTTAGATTGTACACCCCTTGAGGGTTAGGGACTGATGTGAATGTACAATATATATGTAAAGCGCTGTGTAAATTGACAGCGCTATATAAGTACCTGAAATAAATAAATCTTTCACATCAGAGCCCCCCTTCCCCATCAGAGTTCCCCTTTCACATTATAATTGCCTGCATAGGAGAAACTCCTGATAGATTGTGAAGTTGGTTTTGTAGGGTTTCTGATGTGTCTGAGGCCCTGCAGACCCCTGCAGCTTCTCAGAATAGGTTTCCATAGACCTGAAGCCCCACATATTCCCTCCTGTACAGGACAATGAGCCTGCGATGAATAGCCCGGCATTGTCACAGATTGAGCCCCAGTGAGCCATCGGCCATTCAGAACAGTGTTTAGGCAAGGGGGGCTGAAAAGCCTTTAGATGGCCATTGAAGGGAATAAGACCCAGGGGCGGGGGAGGGGGTTGAAGGAAAATGACCCGAATATTTTACTGCCTGCAATCTGGAATTCGCCATCAGCTGTTATCCTTCTGGGAAACGGATTATTTCCCTTCCGCTCTTGTTACCGATGTAGATTTTATTTTCCTATGGTTAATACCAACAGTGAATTCCCCTCATTGGCTCCCGGTTGGTCTGTTAAATATCCCATTCGGGGGTGGACTGACAACTCATGGGGCCCCCGGGCAATAGGGGATCATGCGGCCCCTGTGTCCTCGCCCACACTCAAACCACACCCAAAAAAGCCTATGAAATGTACCAGGGGCATCTCATGGGGCCCCCTACTGACCCCGGGCCCTCGGGCAGTGCCCGAGTTTCCAAATGGTCAGTCCGCCCCTGATCCCATTGGAAGCATTCTGTTATATGTGTGTGATCAGTGCTGTTGATCCTGCCAGGAATCTTAGGCTCTGTTCACACCAATGCGTTTTTTTAGTGCTTGTTGCACAAACCCACTACCAGGGACGGACTGACCATTTGAAAACTCGGGCACTGCCCGAGGGCCCGGGGTCAGTAGGGGGCCCCTGAGATGCCCCTTGTACCTTTTTGATAGGCTTTGTAGAGTTTGGGCAAGGACACAGGGGCCCCATGATCTCCTATTGAGGGCCCGGGGTCAGTAGGAGGCCCCATGAGATGCCCTTGGTACCTTTTTCATAGGCTTTCTTGAGTTTGGGCAAGGACACAGGGGCCCCATGATCTCCTATTGAGGGCCCGGGGTCAGTAGGGGGCCCCATGAGATGCCCTTGGTACCTTTTTCATAGGCTTTCTTGAGTTTGGGCAAGGACACAGGGGCCCCATGATCCCCTATTGCCCAGGGGCCCCATGAGTTGTCAGTCCGCCCCTGCCCACTACAGTCCATTCAGCATGGTTTTCTATGGAACATATTCACATGTATGCTTTTTTTGAGCCGCTGTGTTTTTGAAAAGGGTCAGGGACTTTTTTAAAAGCAAAAAACAGCGTTTTTGCTACAATAGAGTTCAATGGGAGAAACTGCTGAAATGCATGGTAGTGTATTTTTGCTGCGTTTTTATTCTGTCAAGCAAAAAAAAAAATTTTTCACTTTAACAAAAATAAAAGAGCTGAACAAAACGCAAAACATAGTAAAAACGTGGCAAAAACACATAAAAAATGTGTGTAGAAAAACGCAAAACAAACTGCAAAAAGCATAAAATGCATATATGTGAGCAAAGCCTTAGGTGCGCTGATAGCTTCCTGTGCTCTCGGCCTGCCAGTTACATTGTTTTCAGCTCTTTATAGAGACTACAGAACACTTCCCCCTATGTGTTGGAGATGAAGAGAAGGAGGAGGTGTTCTGTAGTCCTGAAAAAAATACAGTGCAGTGGGTGAGTGTTAGTCACCCTAAGACAGGAAGTGTGTTACTGGTAGGATCACCAGGTGAAAGTAAAAGAGAAAACAAAAAACTAATGCAGCCATTGCATCGAAGGTCTGGTAATCTGCAATATGTTACATTTATGTTCGTGGGCATAGATTCAAAAGTGAACATGCACTGTGCTCACACTGGGCAATACAACATCCTCGGATTAATTTAGACCTCCCTAGCAGCATTTAAAGTGTTACTAAGTCCAGGAACCTGCATTCACTATATCTGGTCTCCCCGGACCCTGCATTCACTATATCTGGTCTCCCCGGACCCTGCATTCACTATATCTGGTCTCCCACGGACCCTGCATTCACTATATCTGGTCTCCCCGGACCCTGCACTCACTATATCTGGTCTCCCCGGACCCTGCATTCACTATATCCGGTCTCCCCGGACCCTGCATTCACTATATTCGGTCTCCCCGGATCCTGCATTCACTATGTCTGGTCTCCCCGGACCCTGCATTCACTATATCCGGTCTCCCCGGACCCTGCATTCACTATATCTGGTCTCCCCGGACCCTGCATTCACTATATCTGGTCTCCCCGGACCCTGCATTCACTATATCTGCTCTCCCCAGACCTTGCATTCACTATATCTGCACTCCCCAGACCCTGCATTCACTATATCTGGTCTCCCCGGACCCTGCATTCACTATATCTGGTCTCTCTGGACTCTGCATTCACTATATCTGGTCTCCCCGGACCCTGCATTCACTATATCTGCTCTCCCAGGACCCTGCATTCACTATATCTGGTCTCCCCGGGCCTTGCATTCACTATATCCGGTCTCCCCGGACCCTGCATTCACTATATCTGGTCTCCCCAGACCCTGCATTCACTATATCCGGTCTCCCCAGACTCTGCATTCACTATATCTGGTCTCCCCGGACCCTGCATTCACTAAATCCGGTCTCCCCGGACCCTGCATTCACTATATCTGGTCTCCCCGGGCCTTGCATTCACTATATCTGGTCTCCTCAGACCCTGCATTCACTATATCCGGTCTCCCCGGACCCTGCATTCACTATATCTCGTCTCCTCGGACCCTGCATTCACTATATCCAGTCTCCCCGGACCCTGCATTCACTATATCCGGTCTCCTCAGACCCTGCATTCACTATATCCGGTCTCCCCGGACCCTGCATTCACTATATCCGCTCTCCCCGGACCCTGCATTCACTATATCCTCTCTCCCCGGACCCTGCATTCACTATATGCGGTCTCCCCGGACCCTGCGTCCATTATATCTGGTCTCCCCGGACCCTGCATTCACTATATCTGGTCTCCCCGGACCCTGCATTCACTATATCCGGTCTCCCAGGACCCTGCATTCACTGTATCTGGTCTCCCCGGACCCTGCATTCACTATATCTGGTCTCCCCGGACCCTGCATTCATATATCTGGTCTCCCCGGACCCTGCATTCACTATATTTGGTCTCCCACAGTACAAACTACATGGAATTGCAATTATTTTAGTAAATATAAACTGCGAAATACCTTTTCTCATGAGCAGTTGGAGTAGTCTTGTGACTTCTGTCAGTTTCTAGCAGAGCACTGGTTAAAACTTGTAGGAAGAGTTTTCTTTTTGCTCTAGGAGGATGCAGGACCCCTGACCTTTGTCTGGACAGTGCTTATTGGCCCTGTGCTGATCACATGCACTCTCCCAAGAAAAAACAAAAGGTCTCCAGCAATACATACCAAACTGAGCATGTGCTGAGTGTCTCCACACGATATGTCCTATCAGGAGATAAGAGAGAGACACTGGAAGAAGGGGAGGATCAGAGAAGAGAGGATTAAACAGCATTTTCAAACAATGCAGAGGAATTGGCTCCACAGTGAGTATAACAAGCATGCTTCACTGCATATACAGACTGATTTTACTGTTGTGGATTTATTAACACTTTAAGTAGAACTAAAGACACAATATTTATTTATTTATATTATTATTATATATTATAATATATATTATACCATAATACATTAATATTATTTTTTTTTTCATTTTGGATAGAGTAAGGGAGGGTTATTGCCCCAGCCAGCTTTTTGTTTGCCATCTGTGTCCCCATTGGGTATATTTCCCTTCACTTCCTGTCCCATAGGCAAATCCCTGGTTGTGACCAAAGCTAGTGTCCCCATTGAAAGATTTCTCCTCTATTCCTGTCCTGGTGGACAACCCAAACTTTGTTGGTTTTTTTTTGTAATTTCACAGTGATAACAGTCACCAGGACAAATACAGAGGGCAAAAAGGAGGATACAGACAGCAATAAAAACCTGACAGAGGATCTAATTCCTATCCTCAGTTTTGCCTTTACTTATACTTTAACAGGGGAAGGGGAAGAAGAAGGTAATTAGGGCTGATTATTTATTTATTTATTTATTACAGGTACTTATATAGCGCCATCAATTTACTCAGCGCTTTACATATATATTGTACATTCACATCAGTCCCTAATGCAGGCCATAGACGGGTCAAACTTCGACCGATTTTTCGAACGATAAACGAAAAATCGGTCGTTCGTTACCACAAACGATTCCAAAAATCGGCCGACTAAATCATAAAGTTCACCCCATATAACAGCCAAACGTCTGTTCCTTGCAGGTCACGGCTCAAGCGCAAATTTTTTATTGTTAAAATGATTATCCGATTTGGCCATCATTGCCGGGAAATTTTTCCAAATTTGCAGCGAACTTTCCAACATGACCGCTAATCTCAAAGTGCAAAAAGATCCAAAAAACAGCCGGCCAATTAACCCACTAACAGTGCGAAAATCGGTCGCTTTTCAAACCGTCTATGGCCGGCATTACCCTCAAGGGGTGTACAATCTAAGGTCCCTAACTCACATTCATACATACACATACTAGGGACAATTTAGACAGGAGCCAATTAACCTACCAGCATGTCTTTGGAATGTGAGAGGAAGCCGGAGTACCTGGAGGAAACCCACGCAGGCACAGGGAGAACATACAAACTCCATGCAGGTGGTGCCGTGGTTGGGATTTGAACCCTGACCCTAATACCGCCTGGAGGAAGTGCTAACAATTTAGCCACTGCGCTGCCCATTACGTTTAGGTTCACACCTATGCAGGTTGCATTTGCCCCGTTTCTGCATTGCGTTTTGCGTTTTTGCAGCACTTTTTTTTTGTTGCTAAGCAGATTTAAAATGCAAAATGCATCACAAACGTGACATATATGCATAAAAAAATGCAGAGAAAACACAATACATGCTGCAGCATTTCCATTGACGTCTATAGAACCAAAAATGCAACTTTTTGCATTCACAAAAGTCCCTGACCCTTTCCAAGAAACGTACCGGGTGAAAACGCAGAGTTATGAACATGTCCCATAGGAAATCATGGACTGCTGTGCGTTTCTGCAAAACGCTGCAGAACCTGAGGTGCGGTATAAAGATTAACAAGGGGTTATCATGACAAATAGGGCAAATCTCCAAAACGGGGGGGACACGGATGGAAATTAAAGCCTGGCAGGGCTTCTAAATCCTTTCCACTCTATCCAAAGCAAAAAAAAAGTTTGCCTTTAGTTACACTTTAAGGGGAGAAGGGGAAGAAGGAGGTAATTAGGGCTGATTAGAGTGAACAAAAAGGATTAAAAAGGGTTCTAATCCCCCTTCGCTCGATCCAAAACTAAAAAAAAAAGCGCCTTTGCCTATAGATATACTTTAAGGGGAGAAGGGGAGGAAGGAATGAATTAGGGCTGATCAGGGTAAATGAAGGGTTAATAGGGTGCTCTAACCCCCCTCCACTCTATCCACAACTAAAAAAAAAAAAGAAACAGGACTTTTGTCTTTAAATCAGGCCAAACACATAAATGACATATATGGCGCAGCCTGCCATACCCCTGAAGTGGGGTGTGTCCAGGGGCGGACTGACAACTCATGGGGCCCCCCGGGCAATAGGGGATCATGGGGCCCCTGTGTCCTTGCCCAAACTCAAAAAAGCCTATGAAAAAGGTACCAGGGGTATCTCATGGGGCCCCCTACTGACCCCGGGACCTCAGACAGTGCCCTAGGGGATCATGGGACCCCTGTGTCCTTGCCCAAACTCAAAAAAGCCTATGAAAAAGGTACCAGGGGCATCTCATGGGGCCCCCTACTGACCTCGGGCCTTCGGGCGGTGCCTGAGTTTCCAAAAATCAGTGCTTAAACCAAAATATACCGCACTCACCAGATTCTGGTGAAATAAACGCCTTTTACGTATTTTAGGGATCCTAGACCCGTATGTTAAGCCTCCAGAACTCCACTCCACCACAAGAGAACTTTCCTCCAACTTCCAACACCACCAAGACGGTTCAGGTCTCTGAAAACGCCCTGTGGGAGGGGCGAAACGCGTCAACGCACTTCCGGTTTTGGTGGAAGTACACTTCTTTAGAACAAGGACTTCTTGGAATATATTTTTCTTATCTTTTATTTTTGCACTTGTGATTTATATATATAATTTTTTCAAATTTTTTCACGAATTTTGGAGTGGGACAATTATTATTATATTTTTTATTTTGTATATTGATATAGTATATATTAATTATTTGCGCTGTTTGTGATGTTTTCAGAATGCGTATAATATTGTTTATTACATGACCTATATACATAAATATTAATACATAAAATATAATCTGCAGAATTCTGGTTTCATGATCTCATTAGGACAATCTACTTTGAACATTTGGATTTTCCGTACGTGTTTACGAAGATTCCTTGGACATAAACATCCGGGTCATCTCCTGTTTCCGCTCATGCGTGATAGCGCTTGATAGATTTTTTTTTGTACGACCGTCATACCACCGCATAGAAAATCGGTTGTTCGTATGCAAAACAATAACATTTTTCACTGTTGTTCAACCATATTTTTTCGTTCACAATATCGTTATCAGTTAAAACATCCTGCTCATCAACGAAGAGAAAATCGTTCGATCAGTGGTTCCGCTAAATTTTTCATACGATTTTCTTTTATTTTTGAACTTGTGATTTATATATATATTTTTTTCACATTTTTTCACGAATTTTGGAGTGGGACTATTATTATTATGTTTTTTATTTTTTATTTTGTGTATTGATTTAGTATATATTAATTATTTGCGCTGTTTGTGATATTTTCATAATGAGTATATCGTTTATTACATTACCTACTGTATATACATAAATAGTGATACATAAAATAAAATACGCAGAATTACAGATATTATACTCATTGCTGGTAATTGTTGTCCACCTGCCCCCTGGACCCTATCCCCTCACAGCTCCTCCAGTCACCCTCCCCCCCTCCATCATTCGCTCCCTCACCCACATCTTCAATTTCTCCCTCTCCACCGGCACCTTCCCATCACCCCCATACTCAAAAAACGGCTTCAATTACCACCTCTATGCCAACGACACCCAAATTTACCTCTCCACCCCCCACCTCACCCCCCCACCTCACCCCCTCACTCTCCACCCGCATTGCCCACCTCCTAAATGACATATCAGACTGAATGTCGCTCCAATTCCTCAAACTTAACCTCTCCAAAACCAAGCTCCTGGTCTTCCCCCCACCCCGCGCCCCCCCCCATCCTCTCCATCACTACTAACAACGCCACCATCTCTCCCACCCCACACACCAAAGTCCTGGGTGTCACCCTGGACTCCCACCTCTCCTTCCTACCCCACATCCAACTGCTATCTAGATCTTGCAGGCTCCACCTCCGCAACATCTCCAAGATACGCTCATTCCTTACCCCAGACACCACCAAACAACTCGTACACTCCCTCATCATCTCACGCCGGGACTACTGCAACTCCCTTCTCACTGGCCTACCCAAACGAACGCTATACCCACTCCAGTCGGTCCTAAACTCAGCGGCTAGGCTCATCCACCTCACCAACCGCTCCACATCTGCCTCCCTCCTCTGCCAATCCCTTCATTGGCTCCCGATTGCCCAACGCATCAAATTCAAACTGCTAACTCTGACCTACAAAGCCATTCACAATGCCGCCCCAAACTACATAACTGACCTGATACCCAAATACTACCCTATCCGTGCCCTCCGCTCCTCACAGGACCTCCTACTCTCTAGCTCTCTGGTCTCCTCCTCCCACGCCCGATTGCAGGACTTCTCTAGGATTTCCCCCATCCTCTGGAACTCCCTACCCCAATCCATCAGACTGTCACCTACCCTCCTCACCTTCAGGCGCACCCTGAAAACCCACCTCTTCAGGGAAGCCTACCCCAACCTCACCTAACACCCGACCTCACCTAACAACTAACTTCCTCCACTCCTCCCACCACTCCTTCCCCACAGCTACTTCCTCCTGTACCACCTTCCCCTCCCTCCTAGATTGTAAGCTCGAAAGAGCAGGGCCCTCGAACCCCTCATGTATTGTATTGTTACTGTCTTGTCTCATGTTCTGTCCCCCTTGTTACTGTACAGCGCTGAGCATACCCTTTGGTGCTATATAAATACTGTATAATAATAATAATATCGCTCGTTCTGGCCGGAAGGGCGTGGCTACAAGGTCACATGCACACCGCATCACTTCCACTTGTACGGAAGATGTCAACATTACGTATTGCCCGACAAACAATTTTTTTAGATTGGTTAATGTGGGCCACGATTTCGACCAACGAACGGCCGTCGGATGACCGATCGGTCGATTTTCTAATCATGTATTCCCACCTTACGTGGGTGTTTCCAGTGGCGCCATCCATACCTTGACTAGCCTTAGATCTGCCTAGCGGTCACATTTAACCCTGACATAGCCAAATTGTCCTGATCAGTTCATGAGTTTTAATTATTATTTGAATGATATAATCTTGTATTATTAATTATTGTGTAGCATTTACTGGACGATTTATAGCCCGAGCCGCTCTGTTCACATCTTCCTCCCACCATTTTGTCTTCAAAAAACCGTTTCAAAGCTCTCGTCCAATTCTACAAGTTTCAGGGCTGAGCCCCGTACAATCAGTCCATCAGACAGAGCAGTGATCCTGCACGTCGATGCTAAATGTCCTCTCTCACGCCTCGTTTAGCTTCAAGTCCTGCTAGGCACCAAGTGGCAGACTTGGCACATCGCTCTCTGCTGCATCATGCCTGGATAGTTCTTGTAAAGGGTATATACATAAAAAGGGAACAGATCGACAGAAAACACTGCTATGGAGATATAACTAATCCCTAGGCACTTCTTCCCTGGACTTTGAAAGGTTTAACTTTATATTTGCTCCTCCTTCCCCGCCTCATGAGTTTTTTAAAAATAAAACGGCTCCATTTTTAATGATATACTTGTCAATACTGGGTCTCTGTGTTTCTCTATGCAATGCAATACAGAAAAAGAAAAAAAGAATTGGCGCTGAGAGGGAACTACTACAGCCTGATAGAAATGTGAACGTATGGGGTAAATGACAAACAATACAGGTGATAAAAATAACATTAGGGCATAAAAGTCCATAAATCCAAAAGTCCTGGAAGGGGTATTACAGGTGAAGGCAGCTCCCCATAGAATTAAGCATTACTCTGCAGAAGATAAAAACGACCAGAAGGGGGCGCTAATCTCAGTGTAGAGGGTTAATGATTTATTAATAACATAAAGTGTGAGAACTACTCACAAATGTAAGGAGTGTAAAAGGCATTAACCCAGGGGCGGACTGACCATTTGGAAACTCGGTCAGTAGGGGGCCCCATGAAATGCCCCTGGTACCTTTTTCATAGGCTTTTTTGAGTTTGGGCAAGGACACAGGAGCCCCATGATCCCCCGTTGCCCGGGGGCCCCATGAGTTGTCAGTCTTCCCCTACATTAACCCCTTTGCGCATGCGCCTCTCGGCCCTTTAAGAGGTTTCAGAAGCTGGGAGGCAGGGCGGGGTTTTAGAGTCATGTGACCGCCGTGATTCGCTGCCACTGTGGTCACATGTTCGGAAAAGGTCCTGATCGCAAGGGGAGATTGGGCCTTTTCCGTGAGTCACGAACGTACGTGCTGGGAGCGCGCAAGGCGCGCGCTCTCAGCACATGTATTTTCAAATGGTATGCAAATATGTGGCCGCTCGGCGTCTAGGGGTTAAAAGGGGTGTGCTCGGCGTCTAGGGGTTAAAAGGGGTGTGCTTGGTGTCAGGGGTTAAAAGGGGTGCGCTTGGCGTCAGGGGTTAAAAGGGGTGCGCTTGGTGTCTAGGGGTTAAAAGGGGTGCGCTTGGCGTCAGGGGTTAAAAGGAGTGCGCTTGGTGTCAGGGGTTAAAAGGGGTTCGCTTGGCGTCAGGGGTTAAAAGGGGTGCGCTTGGCGTCTCGGGGTTAAAAGGGGTGCGCTTGGCGTCAGGGGTTAAAAGGGGTGAGCTTGGCGTCTAGGGGTTAAAAGGGGTGCGCTTGGCGTCTCGGGGTTAAAAGGGGTGCGCTTGGCGTCAGGGGTTAAAAGGGGTGCGCTTGGCGTCTAGGGGTTAAAAGGGGTGCGCTTGGCGTCAGGGGTTAAAAGGCGTGCGCTTGGCGTCTAGGGGTTAAAAGGGGTGTGCTTGGCGTCAGGCGTTAAAAGGGGTGCGCTTGGCGTCTAGGGGTTAAAAGGGGTGCGCTTGGCGTCTCGGGGTTAAAAGGGGTGTGCTTGGCGTCAGGGGTTAAAAGGGGTGCGCTTGGCATCTAGGGGTTAAAAGGGGTGTGCTTGGCGTCAGGCGTTAAAAGGGGTGCGCTTGGCGTCCAGGGGTTAAAAGGGGTGCGCTTGGCGTCTCGGGGTTAAAAGGGGTGCGCTTGGCGTCAGGGGTTAAAAGGGGTGCGCTTGGCATCTAGGGGTTTAAAGGGGTGCGCTTGGCATCAGGGGTTAAAAGGGGTGCGCTTGGCGTCTAGGAGTTAAAAGGGGTGCGCTTGGTGTCTAGGGGTTAAAAGGGGTGCGCTTGGCGTCAGGGGTTAAAAAGAAATCCTCTAGTGAGCCATCAGCTGGCCAGCATTGTGGGTGTGGATCCCACAGCAAATCAGGTCTGAAGAAGAAGCAAGTGCTATGAAACGCGTCACCTGACTTCTCCTCGCTCTGCCATTGGTCGCCCGCCGGGTCTGACTTCCTTGCAGTCCATGCTGGTTAACGGCGCCGAATTCAAACTTCCTGCACCGCTGACAGCTGACGGTTCCATTCCCATCCATCCTGAATGACCAGGACCCACATCGCTGGCTGGCTGATGGCTCACCAGAGGATTGCGTTTTACATTTGTGAGTAGTTCTCATACTTTATGTTGTTAATATATCATTAACCCTCTACACTTAGATTGGCGCTCCCTTCTGTTGGTTTTTTTGTTTTTCTATGCAATGCAAGCAGATCATGACTGGTAGTAGAGGCCAGAAGGCTGGCTCTTGGGAGGAGGTACGCACATATCAAATTGCCTGATGAGTGGGTGTCAGAATGAAAGGCTCTGTGCTCCTGTATTTGCATGCAGACCACCCTAGGTAACACCCCCCTGTGATGATGAGTTTCTGTGATTGAGAAGACTGAAAGACAATTAATGAAAGGGGTGGGTCAGGCACAGTCAGGCTGGGGAGGAAAGCACTAGATGATGTTGGGCATCCTCCAGCCATGAGTCAGGCTGGGGAGGAAAGCGCTAGATGTTGGGCATCCTCCAACCAGGAGTCAGGCTGGGGAGGAAAGTGCTAGACGATGTTGGGCATCCTCCAACCAGGAGTCAGGCTGGGGAGGAAAGCGCTAGATGATGTTGGGCATCCTCCAGCCAGGAGTCAGGCTGAGGAGGAAAGTGATAGATGATGCTGGACAGCAAAGAAATAAGGCGATCTATACCCGACTCGCTGGGTCTAATGCACATTGTGAAAAGCTCACAGTGTGCAGTGACATCAGAGTAAGTCATTTCAGTCCAGGAGAGGAGCCGGTACAACTGTGCAAGACTGAAGGGGAGTCAGGAGGTCAGATTTAACATGATTGTATATGTAGCAAGGGAAGTGTATCATTGAAGAAACTAGCTTTTGTATATACTCTCCTTATGGGTGAAGACATTTCTTTTTCTAAGATCTGGTGGGTAAAACCGATCAGGCAAATACAGTATGTCCTAAACTGTGAGTGGTGTTGGCGGTTCCAAAATGGGGCGCGGTCATTTGGTGCAAAGCACTGGGCATTATTCAACCTAGAAGACTGAGGACATCTAGTGGTGGAAAGCAATTACTGCAGAGCACAGCGCCCAAAAAAGGAAAAAAAAAAAGAATATTGCAGAGATTCAAGTACTTTTTTTTTTATCGTGTCATCCTCAGTGCTGACATCTCTGACAAAAACACAGTAGAAAATTGTAAAAAAAAAAAAAAATGACATAGCAATTCACCCTCTGAAAGTGCAAGTACCCTCCCTCAGTGAGAAAGGGGCAAAAATAAAATAAATACATGTCATTAGGCTATTTCCTGTGCTGGGCTCAGGACTACTGTTAGAAACCACGGGGCCCCATACAGCCAACCTGACAGGGCCCCACCCCCCAAAAAAAAGACTCTATGGTTCAGTTATGAATGAAAACAGTGAGTGATTGTTACCGATCACTCATTGTGTTCAATCAGGAAAGGAAAGGGCTGGCAAATGTGACATATTTACGGGACCCTTTCCCCACTCTACATCCTGAAGGATCCTATTGTGTGCTTGTAGCTGGTGGTGGGAAGGAGAAGAAGGAAGCCAGCAGCACTGTGGGGGGATACAGGGGGGCTTGGGCATCAGGGGGAAACGTATGGTGCACAGGGAGGGTGATGGTTGCGGCGGGGGGGGCAATTGCTGGAACCGATCCCCTGTATGGCTCTCTACAGCAGCTGAAAGCGGGTGGGAGGGAAGCCAGCAGCACTGTGGGGGGGGGGGGGGGACAGGGGGGCTTGGGCAGCAGGGGGAAATGTATAGTGCACAGGGAGGGTGATGGGTGCGGCGGGGGAGACAATTACTGGAACCGATCCCCTGTATGGCTCTCTACAGCAGCTGAAAGCCGTCGAGAGGGAGAGGAGGGAAGCCAGCAGCACTGTGGGGGGGGGGGATACGGGGGCTTGGGCAGCAGGGGGAAACGTATGGTGCGCAGGGACGGTGATGGGTGTGGCGAGGGGGGGTGGCAATTGCTGGAACCGATCCCCTGTATGGCTCTCTCTGCAGCAGCTGAAAGTCAGCAGGAGGGAGAGGAGAAGAAGCCAGCTTTCGGCTGATGCAGAGAGAGCCATACATGGGATCGGTTCCAGTAATTTCCCTCCCCGCCCACATCCGATTCACCTAGTTGTCTGGGCCCCCCTGCTGACCTGGGCCCCATTCAGGAGGACTGGTGGTACCCCCTTATCCACGGGCCTTGGCTGGTCTAATGTTCATTGATTTAAAATGGAAAATACTGCATTTGGCCAGTAGATGTCACTAGATATCAATAGGAATTTCCCATGATACTTAGCACCATCTAGTGGGAAACTGAGGCATTTTCCATTTTAAATCAATGAAAAACATTGAAAATTTCCTGGGGGCATGAAAAAGCCCAATAACATTCTTAAAACTATGAATTCAAATCTTTTGAAAAAACTTCTCAAATATCATTTTATTACCACATTGTTCACATATAATCAAACAAGTACAAGCGATCAATTATAAGAGGATGTTCAGAATTAATATGCCCAGTCTTCGCCCCGTGGTCCAGTAAACCTCCTGTTGAACGAATTGTCCCCTGGGTTTGAAGTTCGCGGTCAAACTTTCAAAAGGTTCAAATGTTCGATCTGCAAACCAAACGGGAGGGGGGGGGCGTTCGGCCCATCACTAATGCACATAAAGAAATATGGGCATCTTTGATTTTTCTTTACTTACTATTAGGTGCAGCTAGGAGTTGAGCGGCAATCCTGTTCACCAGCGCAGGTCACTTTAATCCTGGCTGCATTAAATAGTAAATGAAAGAAAATTAAAAAGTCCCCCGCATCTATTCAAATACAAAGTTCTGCCTTGACACGCACTTTCATTTCAGCTTTATCTATAAATCATAAAAAGACCATTCCTCCTCACAGTATATGGATCTGCACAATTTACATTTTTATTTAAAAAAAACGCACGCTTTAATAAAGAATCAAACCTTCACATAAAGAAAAATGAAGAATTGAAGGCATATATATTGGACAATTAAGCAGCTTCACTCCGGGGTTATGGAGCAGGGAAGAGGATCATTTCATGGCTACGGGACGTATTAAAGATCAGTATTAGCACCCAGGTTTTACCGGCTCTCTCATCAAAAGAAATGAAAAGAAGCAAATTCACAAGAAGATACGGTATATAAAGATATCAGGGGAGGAACAACCCACCATTCTGGGGAATGAAACATAAAGGAATGAAACTGAGGGGAAGTTTGATGTTCTGAGTTACCACCAGAACAGGAATAGAGGGGAACTCTTCTAATAGGGACACTAGTTCTGGTGACAACTAAGATGGGATGTTCCCTCACATTGGAGAGTTTTCCTCCAGTTTTCTGTTGAGTCTACAGGACAGGAAGTGGCAAGAAATCTATGCTGAACATTACCAGGGCTGACCATCAGGAGACAGCCTGTATACCCCAGTCCACACCGTGACTCTAGATACCCCCCCAGTCCCATGTAATCTACTACTCCAAGTGCACCTCATGTCTCCAAGTGCATGTCAGTGTGCAACAGTGTACCCCCCCCCCATGTCTCCATCCACATCCAACGACTCCAAGTGTTCCTCATGTGTGCCTCCATGTCTCCATCCACATCCAACAACTCCAAGTGTTCCTCATGTGTGCCTCCATGTCTCCAAGTGTGCCACAGTGAGCTCCCTATTTCTCCATCCACATCCAACAACTCCAAGTGTGCTCCATTTGTGCCCCCATGTCTCCAAGGGTGCCACAGTGCACCCACATGTCTCCAAGTATGCTACAGTGTGCCCTCTATGTCTCTATCCACTTCCAATGACTCCAAGTGTGCCCCATGTGCACCCCCATGTCTCCAAGTGTGTCATAATGTGCCCCCTATGTCTCCATCCACATCCAACGACTTCAAGTGTACCCTACCCCATGTGCGCCCTCATGTCTCCAAGTGTGCCACAGTGTGCCCCTTATGTCTCCGTCCACATCCAACAACTCCAAGTGTTCCCCATGTGCGCCCCCATGTCTCTAAGTGTGCAACAGTATGCCCCCTATGTCTCCATCCACATCCAACAACTCCAAGTGTGCCCCATGTGCACCCCCATGTCTCCAAGTGTGCCATAATGTCCCCACTATGTCTCCATCCTCATCCAACGACTTCAAGTGTACCCCATGTGCGCCCCCATGTCTCCCAAGTGTGCCACAGTGTGCCCCCTATGTCTCCATCCACATCCAACAACTCCAAGTGTGCACCATGTGCGCTCCTATGTCTCCAAGTGTGCCACAGTGTGCCCCCTATATCTCCATCCACATCCAACGACTCCAAGTGTGCCCATGTGCCCCCCCATGTCTCCAAGCGTGCCCCCTATGTCTCCAGCAATATCCAACAACTCCAAGTGTGCCCCATGTGTGCCCCCATGTCTCCAAGTGTGCCACAGTGCACCCACATGTCTCCAAGTATGCTACAGTGTGCCCCCTATGTCTTTATCCACATCCAACGACTTCAAGTGTGCCCCATGTGTGCCCTCATGTCTCCAAGTATGCCACAGTGTGCCCCTTATGTCTCCGTCCACATCCAACAACTCCAAGTGTTCCCCATGTGCGCCCTCATGTCTCCAAGTGTGCCACAGTGTGCCCCCTATGTCTCCACCCACATCCAACAACTCCAAGTGTGCACCATGTGCTCCCCCATGTCTCTAAGTGTGCCACAGTGTGCCCCCTATGTCTCCATCCACATCCAACGACTCCAAGTGTTCCCCATTTGCGCCCCCATGTCTCCAAGTGTTCCCCATGTCTCCAAGTGTGCCACAGTGTGCCCCCTATGTCTCCATCCACCTCCAACAACTCCAAGTGTTCCTCGTGTGTGCCTCCATGTCTCCATCCACATCCAACAACTCCAAGTGTGCCCATATGCCCCCCCATGTCTCCAAGCGTGCCCCCTATGTCTCCAGCAATATCCAACAACTCCAAGTGTGCCCCATGTGTGCCCCCATGTCTCCAAGTGTGCCACAGTGCACCCACATGTCTCCAAGTATGCTACAGTGTGCCCCCTATGTCTTTATCTACATCCAACGACTTCAAGTGTGCCCCATGTGTGCCCTCATGTCTCCAAGTATGCCACAGTGTGCCCCTTATGTCTCCGTCCACATCCAACAACTCCAAGTGTTCCCCATGTGCGCCCTCATGTCTCCAAGTGTGCCACAGTGTGCCCCCTATGTCTCCACCCACATCCAACAAATCCAAGTGTGCACCATGTGCTCCCCCATGTCTCTAAGTGTGCCACAGTGTGCCCCCTATGTCTCCATCCACATCCAACGACTCCAAGTGTTCCCCATGTGTGCCCCCATGTCTCCAAGTGTTCCCCATGTCTCCAAGTGTGCCACAGTGTGCCCCCTATGTCTCCATCCACCTCCAACAACTCCAAGTGTTCCTCATGTGTGCCTCCATGTCTCCATCCACATCCAACAACTCCAAGTGTTCCTCATGTGTGCCTCCATGTCTCCAAGTGTGCCACAGTGAGCTCCCTATTTCTCCATCCACATCCAACAACTCCAAGTGTGCCCCATTTGTGCCCCCATGTCTCCAAGTGTGCCACAGTGCACCCACATGTCTCCAAGTATGCTACAGTGTGCCCTCTATGTCTCTATCCACTTCCAATGGCTCCAAGTGTGCCCCATGTGCACCCCCATGTCTCCAAGTGTGCCACAGTGTGCCCCTTATGTCTCCGTCCACATCCAACAACTCCAAGTGTTCCCCATGTGCGCCCCCATGTCTCTAAGTGTGCAACAGTATGCCCCCTATGTCTCCATCCACATCCAACAACTCCAAGTGTGCACCATGTGCTCCCCCATGTCTCTAAGTGTGCCACAGTGTGCCCCCTATGTCTCCATCCACATCCAACGACTCCAAGTGTTCCCCATGTGCGCCCCCATGTCTCCAAGTGTTCCCCATGTCTCCAAGTGTGCCACAGTGTGCCCCCTATGTCTCCATCCACCTCCAACAACTCCAAGTGTGCACCATGTGCGCTCCTATGTCTCCAAGTGTGCCACAGTGTGCCCCCTATATCTCCATCCACATCCAACAACTCCAAGTGTTCACCATGTGCGCCCTCATGTCTCCAAGTGTGCCACAGTGTGCTCCTTATGTCTCCATCCACATCCAACAACTCCAAGTGTGCCCAAAGTGTGCCCCCATGTCTCCAAGTGTGCCACAGTGTGCCCCCTATGTCTCCATCCACATCCAACAACTCCAAGTGTTCCCCATGTGCTCCCCCATGTCTCCAAGTGTTCCCCTGTTTTCAAGTGAATCTCTGTGTGTCCTAGATCATCCAGTGACTTCAATGGTGTTCCTGTGCACCCCGTGTCTTCAAGTTTGTCTCATGTCATCCAGTGACTTTAAGTATGCCCCTGTGCACTCCATGTTTCCAAGCAAGCCCCAGTGTTCTCCATGTCATCCAGTGTTTCAAGCTTGCCCCTCTGCATTCCCATTTCTCCAAGCTAGCCCCCAGTGTGACCGCCATTGCACAGGGGTGCACTTGGAATCACTGGATGACATATCCAGTGATTCCAAGTGCACCCCTGTGCAATGGCGGTCTCTGGATTCAATGTCATAATTGTAACAGGAAATTTTAAAGATTTGGTGGTATGGTGGGAGCCCTCCATAATGGACACAGCAGGTGTTCAAACCCAGGAACCTTGTGTAGGGATAGTAGGAGTCCTTCATAATAGGCACAGCAGGTATATAGACCCAGCAACGTTATGTAGGGATGGTGGGAACCGCTCATAAAGGGCACAGCAGGTGTATAGACCCAACAACTTTATGTAGGGATGGTGAGAACCGCTCATAAAGGGCACAGCAGGTGTATAGCCCCAGCAACTTTATGTAGGGATGGTGGGAACCGCTCATAAAGGGCACACCAGGTGTATAGACCCAGCAACTTTATGTAGGGATGGTGGGAACCGCTCATAAAGGGCACACCAGGTGTATAGACCCAACAACTTTTTGTAGGGATGGTGGGAACCGCTCATAAAGGGCACAGCAGGTGTATAGACCCAGCAACTTTATGTAGGGATGGTGGGAACCGCTCATAAAGGGCACAGCAGGTGTATAGACCCAACAACTTTATGTAGGGATGGTGAGAACCGCTCATAAAGGGCACAGCAGGTGTATAGCCCCAGCAACTTTATGTAGGGATGGTGGGAACCGCTCATAAAGGGCACACCAGGTGTATAGACCCAGCAACTTTATGTAGGGATGGTGGGAACCGCTCATAAAGGGCACAGCAGGTGTATAGACCCAGCAACTTTATGTAGGGATGGTGGGAACCGCTCATAAAGGGCACAGCAGGTGTATAGACCCAGCAACTTTATGTAGGGATGGTGGGAACCGCTCATAAAGGGCACAGCAGGTGTATAGACCCAGAAACTTTATGTAGGGATGGTGGGAACCGCTCATAAAGGGCACAGCAGGTGTATAGACCCAGCAACTTTATGTAGGGATGGTGGGAACCGCTCATAAAGGGCACAGCAGGTGTATAGACCCAGCAACTTCATGTAGGGATGGTGGGAAGCGCTCATAAAGGGCACAGCAGGTTATAGACCCAGCAACGTCATGTAGGGATGGTGGGAACCGCTCATAAAAGGCACAGCAGGTGTATAGACCCAGCAACTTCATGTAGGGATGGTGGTAACCGCTCATAAAGGGCACAGCAGGTGTATAGACCCAGCAACTTCATGTAGGGATGGTGGGAACCGCTCATAAAGGGCACAGCAAGTGTATAGACCCAGCAACTTTATGTAGGGATTATAGGAGTCCTTCATAATAAGTATAGCCCCAGCAACTTCATGTAGGGATGGTGGGAACCGCTCATAAAAAGCAAAGCAGGTGTATAGACCCAGCAACTTCATGTAGGGATGGTGGGAACCGCTCAGAAAGGGCACAGCAGGTGTATAGACCCAGCAAATATATGTAGGGATGGTGGGAACCGCTCATAAAGGGCACAGCAGGTTATAGACCCAGCAACTTTATGTCGGGATTGTAGGAGTCCTTCATAATAAGTATAGCCCCAGCAACTTTATGTAGGGATGGTGGGAACCACTCATAAAGGGCACAGCAGGTGTGCAGATGTGGCAACTCCGAGCATGAATAGTGAAAACCCCTCTTAGTGGGCACAGTAGGTGTGCAGAGCTCGAAACTCAGCGGAGGGACAGTAGAAATCCCTCATAATGAGCACAGTAGATGTTTAGACCCAGGGCGTCAGTTCATCGATGGTGAGAGCACTTCATTATGGGCACAGCATGTGTGCAGATCTGGGAATCCAACACAGGGATGGTGGGAACCCCTCATAATGGGTATATATTAGGTGTGCAGACCTAGAAACGTAGCACAGGGATGGTGAGAACCCCTCATAATGGGCACTGTATGCAAACCAGGGAACTCAGCACGATACGAGAAGATCTGTCACCAAACACCGAAATATCAGTTTTGGGTATACTGATCCTTTTAGAATAATACTTTCACCCAGTAAGCAGGAGAACAGAATGTCTTTGTGAAGCGTGCTTTATTGTTATTTTTACATCGTAGCCCAATATTTCCTTTTCATCTGAAATAATACGATGTGATCTTTATTAATCCTAAAAGTAACTGTGCCTGAAATGCAGCAATTTAAATAGACGGCGTCCAATATTCGCTGTCACATCGCTGGCCATGCTCCGACGGCGGGTCACAGAAAAGGAGGGGGGGGGTTCTTTTTAACGGGGCTTCATATTGACAGGCTGTGATTGCGGCTTAATGCGCCGCCGTTTCTACGAGAGTCACAAGTAGGTTGGCATGGTAATGAACCTTAAATATCTAGGACAGAGAAGCCCATTCCGTGTGACATTTACACTGTAATTCCACACGCCGCCTCGTCGCCGCAGAATGAAATTTGCACTCGGGGATTTAAGAAAAACAAGTGACTTTGCATGTAATCAGCCAATTAACGCTTCACGGGGACGCCTGAATCGGGTGGTAATGTGATACCATTTAAATGTCAGGCGGAAACTTGTTTAAAGGGAATTATAGCCTTTTTTATTTTTCTTGTTTTTTTTTTTTTGTTTACACGTGTGAATGAGATCAGCTCACTGTTAATTCTCACGTTTTATACCGTTTTATAAAAACTTTCTTTCTTTGGTTTCTATAGTCGGTGTGTACAGCCAGGGGCGGACTGACCATTTGGAAACTCAGGCACTGCCCGAGGGCCCGGGGTCAGTAGGGGGCCCCATGAGATGCCCCCGGTACCTTTTTCATAGGCTTTTTTGAGTTTGGGCAAGGACACAGGGGCCCCATGATCCCCTATTGCCCGGGGGCCCCATGAGTTGTCAGTCCGCCCCTGCATACAGCCATGTTGTTTATTACATATGCAGCTCTACATAGTGGTTGTTCTTTACTGCTCCTACTTCTCCTTTTCACAATACAAGTCTATGGGGTCTGTTTAACCTCCCTAGCGGTCTGATTATGTCCATATTTCTGTGCTCAAAGCGGTACTTTTTTTGTATGGAAATATGTATTTTTTTTTATTGTAGGCTGTAATTTTTAGGAATAACTCACTGAAATCTGTCTGAACAAGAGTCTAGTAAACATCCCGGGTATGTTAAAATTTGAAACACGAAATCATAGATTATAATTTAATAAATAATCATAAAAAATAATAATAAATTTAATTAAATAATGTAATGTAACCAAAAACACTGAAATGTGAAATAGAGCGCCAAGTTCGCACATCGCTGAGCAAAGTCGCAGAATCGTTTTCAGTGTCTGATGAGGAATTTCCCCCACTAATCATTATCACTCAATTCTGCAAGTGGTTCTGATTTACTATCGCTGTTCTCTAGCTGGTCTAAAACCGCTTTTGACCTAAAGGGACACTTTTTGGACGCCATGGACGTTTCTCAGTTTCCAGGCAGAAAGAACAGTAAAAATGCAGGCAGGGCACAGGACAAAGCACTCGGGACAAAATGTATGTGAAATGGTTTGATACAGTAATGTTTTACTATGAGATTTTAGTGAATTTAGTGAATGTCACTTTTACAACTTTCAAATTTTCCGCCAGTTCCGTCCCCCGTACGTCCCGACGTCGAAGGGAACGGAACCCGGAAGACAGAGGACATTGCCGGGGACACTGCAGGAGGGACATCGCGGGGGCGCAGGACAAGGTAAGAGAAGAACAGATCCTGGAGCAGCACTGCAAGGTATTCCGGAGTGTAGCTCGGGGTTACCGCTTGTGGTACTGGAACATTACCCCGAGCTACACTCAGGAATACCGCCAGGGAGGTTAAACAAATGCATAGATATATAGCAAGTCTAGCAGCTTAAAGATTAAAAATAGTCAATGTTGATTGAGAGAGTAGTAAACCCAGCACTTCATATTCCTGATATGTGCCTGCTGTACCAAGTATTTGTATGAAAAACCATCCTGTTCTAATTGTATTGCTTTGTTTGTGTGAAATCCCTGGTGTTCCTGCCAGTCCCTTTGCTTTCCTGTGATAAACTGACCACACTAGGCATGAGAGCACAGCGTGGTCAGTTCTCTAGCTGTGCTGGGAGCCACTATACTGACATGCCCCCCCCTCCCTACACAGGGAAGATCAGTTTCCTGCTGTTTCTCCTCCACCAGCTCTTATGCAGCTGAAAGCTCACTTATAAAAAAGGGGGAAAAGGTCATTCTCATTTTTTTTATATAAATACACAAATGTTTTGTCTTTCATTCTTTCATTTTAACGTAGCAATGTGCCAACCTACTCACAGTAAATGAACTGCAAACAGGCGGCAGGTGCAGGCATGGTAAAGTACATGTACATTGCTGGCTTTTTTTCTGGGTTTGGGGCGCCCCCTGCTGACCTGTGTTGTGATTGGAGACAGCATGTTTGTTAGCAGGTTTCAGCCAATGATTCAACTGAAACCTGCTGATTGGCTGCTTCCAATCACAGCACACACACGAATACACAGGACTCTGTGTACACAGAACCGCGATCTGGCTGTTTCTTCTCCCTGAAAAACAGGGTGGAAAAACAGCCAGATCAGTGAGTAAAAGCAGCACTCATTACACTTGTTAGACACACATTTAACCCCTTGATTGCTCCTTGAGGTTAACCCCTTCCCAGCCAGTGTCATTAGTACAGTGTACAGTATTATATCTAATCACTGTATTAGTGTCACTAGCGATGTCAGTGTCAGTTATTCAGCTAGTGTCCCTCTCAGCCAGTGTCTGTTAGCACCAGATTGCCCCCACAGTCCCACTATAAGTCACTGATTGCTGTCATTACCAGTATAGCTTCTACAACTGTGTAAATTCTAGTATACAGTGTATACCAGGGGTCTCCAAACTTTCTAAACAAATGGCCAGTTTATTGTTCTCCAGACTTTTGGGGGCTGGACTGTGGCCAGTGGGAGTGAAACATTTTCTTGGCATCATTGGGAATAAACATTGCACCATCATTGGTATTAGGGGAAGGAATGGCGACCCAATGATAGTGTCAGTGGAGGAAATAGTGCCCCATTATTGGTGTCAGTGGGAGAAATAGTGCCCCATTGATGGTGTCAGTGGGAGAAATAGTGCCCCGTTGTTGGTGTCAGTGGGAGAAATAGTGCCCCGTTGTTGGTGTCAGTGGGAGAAATAGTGCCCCGTTGTTGGTGTCAGTGGGAGAAATAGTGCCCCATTGTTGGTGTCAGTGGAAGAAATAGTGCCCCGTTGTTGTTGTCAGTGGGAAAAATAGTGCCCCGTTGTTGGTGTCAGTGGGTGAAATAGTGCCCCATCGTTTGTGTCAGTGGGAGAAATAGTGCCCCATTGATGGTGTCAGTGGGAGAAATAGTGCCCCATTGATGGTGTCAGTGGGAGAAATAGTGCCCCATCGTTGATGTCAGTAGGCAGAATAATGTCTTGTATCAGTGGGATGATTTGATCCCCAAGGGCCAGATAAAGGCAAGCAAAGGGCCACAGTTTAGAGACCACTGGTACTGTATATACCATAGTTTGTAGACGATATAACTTTCACACAAACCAAGTAATATACACTGACTGGGATTTTGTTTTACCAGATATGTAGCTGAATACATTTTGGTCTAAATTTATAAAGAAACGTGATTTTTTTATTGAATATGTTTTATAAGTACAGGAGCCAGAGGTAGGTAGCTGGGTGACAGTGAGAAGAAAAGGTAGAGGGAAGAGCCTTAGAGAGGCTAGTCCTGAGTACATCCCAACAAATATGCCAAGTTGCATGATGTTGGGGATATCGGCTCAGGGGTGGCATTGCTGGAGTGGCCTCCCTCCCCTTGCTGCCAGGGGAAAGGTAAGGAGAGGGGCAAGGATACAAGCACGGTAGGGCAGGTAATGGTGGTAGGGGACTCAATTATCAGAAGGACAGATAGGGCAATCTATCACAAAAACCGTGATCGCCGAACAGTATGTTGTTTACCAGGTGCTCAGGTTCGGCATATTGTGGATCGGATGAACCGATTGTTGGGTGAGGCTGGGGAGGACCCAGCTGTCATGGTGCATGTTGGGAAGTTAGAGGAAGATGGAGTGTCCTAAAAAATGATTTTAGGGACTTAGGGGCTATATTGATGAGAAAGACCTCCAAGGTGGTATTCTCAGAGATACGTCCTTGAGGGCTGAGACAAGGGGTGGGCAGGAGGAGCAGCTGCCCTGGGCGTAGAGAAGCAAGGTGGCAAAGAATAGATGCAGGGTGGTACACCCATTCTACGGCATCTATTAATGGTGGGGGGGGGCACAATTCTGGATACTTGCCTTGACCTTGTCCCGGTACTGACTGCCTGTACCTCTAGCCACACCAGAGAGACAGCAGGAGCTAAGACAGCCTTTCTCAACGAGGGTGCCTTGAGGTTTCTCCCGAGGTGCCTTGACAAAATGTCTAAAAATTGACCAAAATTTGTATACAACTCAGCGATGGCACAAGCCTGCATTTTAGTTACACAAAGCCATGGGTTTTCATTGTGCACCATTACGACCTTTTAGTGTCGGCGTCCTGACAACTAATGACATCATCAGTTGAAAAGGGGGGTGTCAGCTGCCTGCACAGCATCCTAGTTTGACCCACCCTCGCCCTTCTCCATCAGTGCTGGGGTCACATAGGTTTTCACATTTTAGAATGCGGTGCCCTTTTAAAATTTTGGACAGTTTGGAGGCACCCCATTTTAGAATGGGGTGCCTCAAGACTGTCCATAATTTTAAAGGGTGCTTCGGGACTGTCCATAATTTTAAAGGGTGCCTCGGGACTGTCCATAATTTTAAAGGGTGTCTCGGGACTGTCCATAATTTTAAAGGGTGCCTCGGGACTGTCCATAATACAGGGTGCCTCAAGACTGTCCATAATTTTAAAGGGTGCCTCGGGACTGTCCATAATTTTAAAGGGTGCCTCGGGACTGTCCATAATTTTAAAGGGTGCCTCGGGACTGTCCATAATTTTAAAGGGTGCCTCGGGACTGTCCATAATAAAGGGTGCCTCGGGACTGTCCATAATTTTAAAGGGTGCCTCGGGACTGTCCATAATAAAGGGTGCCTCGGGACTGTCCATAATTTTAAAGGGTGCCTCGGGACTGTCCATAATTTTGAAGGGTGCCTCAGGACTGTCCATAATAAAGGGTGCCTCGGGACTGTCCATAATAAAGGGTGCCTCGGGACTGTCCATAATTTTAAAGGGTGCCTCTGGACTGTCCATAATTTTAAAGGGTGCCTCGGGACTGTCCATAATTTTAAAGGGTGCCTCGGGACTGTCCATAATTTTAAAGGTTGCCTCGGGACTGTCCATAATTTTAAAGGGTGCCTCGGGACTGTCCATAATTTTAAAGTGTGCCTCGGGACTGTCCATAACTTTAAAGGGTGCCTCGGGACTGTCCATAACTTTAAAGGGTGCCTCGGGGCTGTCCATAATTTTAATGGGTGCCTCGGGGCTGTCAATAATTTTAAAGGGTGACTCGGGACTGTCCATAATTTTAAAGGGTGCCTTGACTGAAAAAAGGTTGAGAAACACTGAGCTAAGAGAACTTAACAAGTGGCCAAGGAATTGGTGCAGGAAAGAGGGTTTCGGGTTCCTGGAGAACTGGTGTTGACTTTTCAGTCGGTTAGCGGCTCATTAGTAGGGATGGGCTGCACCTAATTGGGAAGGATGCCGCTCTGTTGAGGGAAAGGATGGCCAAAAAATTAGAGGGGCTTTTAAACCAGGTAGCAGGGGGAGGAATCAAAGGAAGCAATAGCCAACAATAAGCAAAGGTCAGAGGGTGCCATAACCAAAAGACGTAAACTCTGGGTAAGTGGGTTGGCAAAGCCAAAATACAGCCACAGAACAACTATGGAGGAAATAATAGGCACACGTACAAAACTGAGAGGCTTGTACACAAATGCCAGGAACCTAGCTAACAAAATGGAAGAACGTGAGCTGCTGTTGCATGAGGAGCATTTTGACTTCGTGGGAATATCAGAAACTTGGTTTCACCGCTCACAAGACTGGCTATCACTCGATCCAGCACTGTGCCCATCTCTAGCAGCTCTCTCCTTGCATTCACAGGACAGAGAGGCAGCAGCGGGACCTAGTGGCTCCTGCTGCTGTCAATCAAACCCAGTGAGCAGAGATCGGGAGGGGGGGTTGATGGGCTGAGCTGCTTTGTGTGCGTCTATGGATGCACATAGCCCAGCACGGGAGTGCCTCATAAGCAATGCTTTCCTATGGTGGTGCATGGAGAAGAAGAGGAGCCAAGAGCGCTGCCAGGGTTCCTCAGCAGGGGAGGCTCGGGCTGCTAAGGTAAGAGTAGATAAGTATTACATGCAGTACCTGGACAAGGTCGTTCAGTGCCCAGGGCAAGGATCCAGAATTGTACCCCCCCCTACAGTTAATACATACCATAGAATGGATGTACCACCCTGCATCTATTCTTTGCCCCTTTACATCCAAGGGCAGCTGTCCCTCCTGCCCACCCCTTGTCCCAGCCCTGATAACCTGATTACAATCATTTTAATTTATTCTGGCCACTGGGATAAATTTACTGGCTATTTAGACGCGTTTTTATGCATTGCCAGTGACTTGTATGGGAGTCACCATACAAAAATACGCAAAAGAAAAATCAATATTTTGAAAGAGCGCAGCACAGAGATGGGCACAGGCACTATATTTAGTATGGGGGAGCCGAGTGCATTGGATTCAGTGCATTATAACTGCCGAGGGTCTGCGGGTGTTGCAGGGAAAAGGTTAACGGCATCGATCCCGTATGCCAGAATCACTTCAACAAAGACTACGATTGAATCATGGGCTCTAAGACTGATTGACTACAGATAGGATATGCCAAGATGGCCATCACCATCCAGACACTGGAATTATCCTGCACGGCCCTGGCTGTTAGCAGTATGGAGGGGGCTCCATAAACAATTTTTTTTTAATAGCGAGCCAAGTTCTTCCAGAGCCCCCACGGGCGATTGTTCTGCGACCATTAACAAAGAGCGATTGGCGAAGCTCTTGACAGGTCGTAATGAACAATCAAACCTCGAGTGTTCACGGCGAGGGCCCGGCGATAAACGGCGCATCTTGTTAGTAAGGGGCCAGATGCTGAATATGCAGATTTCTTCTATGATTCCAGAATCTTAATTATACATCCAATTTCGGTGTGGAATTTTTTATCCCCCCCCCACTGGGAGCGGCAGCCTGTGTCATCACAATCACCATTTAATTACTGGTTACATCTGTCATCATATCGGTCTCTTGGAGAACACGTACATTAATGTGCCGCCGAGAGACTGCGCCGAAAGAATCGAGCCCTAAGTATAGGTTTACTCTACAAACGCTGATTTCTAGCTTCAGAAATAAAGTTGGGTAAATCAAGCAGGTTTGCAAATGTGACATTTTTCCTTGCTCTTGCTGCTGTTGTTGTACTGGGATCATCAGCGGCCTTATTCTAATAGGAGAATATAGAGGAGGAATCTCCTGGATTCCTGTAGATGTTCCTTGGGTCACATTCGCCTGCTACCCATTCCAATGCGCGTCCTCTAGATTCTGGTTCGCCAACGCAGCACTAATCAGAGCTCAGCAACCAAACAATGCAATTGTATGCTAGCTGGCCCCTGTGCTGCAAGAGACTCTAACTCCCGTGTTCCCAGTGCTGCAAGAGAGGCTTTCTCTGTGTTCCCAGTGCTGCAAGAGAGGCTTTCTCCGTGTTCCTACTGCTGCAAGAGAGGCTTTCCCCATGTTCCCAGTGATGCAAGAGAGGCTTTCCCCATGTTCCCAGAACTCCAGTGCTGCAAGAGAGGCTTTCCCCGTGTTCCCAGACCTCCAGTTCTGCAAGAGAGGCTTTCCCCGTATTCCCAGCGCTCCAGTGCTGCAAGAGAGGCTTTCCCCATGTACCCAGTGCTGCAAGAGAGGCTTTCCCCGTGTTCCCAGTGCTGCAAGAGAGGCTTTCCCCGTGTTCCCAGTCATGCAAGAGAGGCTTTCCCCGTCTTCCCAGTGATGCAAGAGAGGCTTTCCCCGTGTTCCCAGAACTCCAGTGCTGCAAGAGAGGCTTTCCCCGTGTTCCCAGAACTCCAGTGCTGCAAGAGAGGCTTTTCCCGTGTTCCCAGAACTCCAGTGCTGCAAGAGAGACTTTCCCCATGTACCCAGTGCTGCAAGAGAGGCTTTCCCCATGTACCCAGTGCTGAAAGAGAGGCTTTCCCCATGTTCCCAGTGCTGCAAGAGAGGCTTTCCCATGTTCCCAGTGCTGCAAGAGAGGCTTTCCGCATGTTCCCAGAACTCCAGTGCTGAAAGAGAGGCTTTCCCCGTGTTCCCAGTGCTGCAAGAGAGGCTTTCCCCGTGTTCCCAGTGCTGCAAGAGAGGCTTTCCCCGTGTTCCCAGTGCTGCAAGAGAGGCTTTCCCCATGTTCCCAGTGCTGCAAGAGAGGCTTTCCCCGTGTTCCCAGTGCTGCAAGAGAGGCTTTCCCCATGTTCCCAGAACTCCAGTGCTGCAAGAGAGGCTTTACCCGTGTTCCCAGTGCTGCAAGAGAGGCTTTCCCCATGTTCCCAGTGCTGCAAGAGAGGCTTTCCCCGTGTTCCCAGAACTCCAGTGCTGCAGGAGAGACTTTCCCCGTGTTCCCAGTGATTCAAGAGAGGCTTTCCCCGTGTTCCCAGAACTCCAGTGCTGCAAGAGAGGCTTTCCCCGTGTTCCCAGTGCTGCAAGAGAGGCTTTCCCCGTGTTCCCAGTGCTGCAGGAGAGGCTTTCCCCGTGTTCCCAGTGATTCAAGAGAGGCTTTCCCTGCGTTCCCAGAACTCCAGTGCTGCAAGAGAGGCTTTCCCCGTGTTCCCAGTGCTACAAGAGAGGCTTTCCCCACGTTCCCAGAACCCCAGTGCTGCAAGAGAGGCTTTCTCCGTGTTCCCAGTGCTGAAAGAGAGGCTTTCCCCGTGTTCCCAGTGCTGCAAGAGAGGCTTTCCCCGTGTTCCCAGTGCTGCAAGAGATGCTTTCCCCGTGTTCCCAGTGCTGCAAGAGATGCTTTCCCCATGTTCCCAGTGCTGCAAGAGAGGCTTTCCAGTGTTCCCAGTGCTGCAGGAGAGGCTTTTCCCGTGTTCCCAGTGCTGCAAGAAAGGCTTTCCCCGTGTTCCCAGTGCTGCAAGAGAGGCTTTCTCCGTGTTCCCAGTGCTGCAAGAGAGGCTTTCCCCGTGTTCCCAGTGCTGCAAGAGATGCTTTCCCCGTGTTCCCAGTGCTGCAAGAGAGGCTTTCCCCATGTTCCCAGTGCTGCAAGAGAGGCATTCCAGTGTTCCCAGTGCTGCAGGAGAGGCTTTTCCCGTGTTCCCAGTGCTGCAAGAAAGGCTTTCCCCGTGTTCCCAGTGCTGCAAGAGAGGCTTTCTCCATGTTCCCAGTGCTGCAAGAGAGGCTTTCCCCGTGTTCCCAGTGCTGCAAGAGAGGCGTTCCCCGTGTTCCCAGAACTCCAGTGCTTCAAGAGAGGCTTTTCCGTGTTCCCAGCAACCTAGTGCTGCAAGAGATGTTCATGTCTCAGTTTCCAGCACTCCAGTTCTGCAAGAGATTCTCACTCCTGTGCTCCCAGCACCCTATTTCTGCAAGAGAGACCTTCACTCTAGTGTTCCTGTGTTCTCCATACCCTGCCCTAGGCAACACAAAAATTGGGTGCCCCCCACTACCACCAGCTCCCATCCTGCCACTAAAATTGGGCGCACCTCCACCAGCACAAGCTCCCCAATGAATGGCATCCAAAGTGCAACCAGGTAATTTTAAAGATGGCCCTATGCACTGTGTAATAACAGAATAAAGGACTGATTTTTGATGTTCTCAGAAGTTACAGCTTTCATATAAAAATAAAATGCTAATAAAATATTACAATTTTATTAATTTTATCTATTTTATGTCATTTATTAAATAAAATTGAATACATTTTACATTGTAAACTGTAAATGTTGTATTTTTATATTATGTTATCCTTTTTTTCCACATCAGTATAATTTTAAGATGTGGCTGCCCACTCCTATAGTAAACCTAAACTTTATTTCTGTGTACATAAAAATGATATATTGTTTAACCTGTCCCATTTAAAATACCACTTAAGATGTTTCTGGTACAAAGCATGACAAAGTAATTTTATAAACTTTTAAGAAAAAAAAAATTCTCGCTTTTGCATTTTGTTATGTGACTCAAACAAAAGAATGGCAAGGGGAAAAATGTATGTATATACTGTGTGTAAATAAAAAAAATAAAAAAATATATATATATATATTTCATGACATATATGTGTGTATATATGTACAGTGGGGATCGAAAGTTTGGGCACCCCAGCTAAAAATCTGTATTAATGTGCATAAAGAAGCCAAGGAAAGATGGAAAAATCTCCAAAAGGCATCAAATTACAGATTAGACATTCTTATAATATGTCAACAAAAGTTAGATTTTATTTCCATCATTTACACTTTCAAAATAACAGAAAACAAAAACATGGCATCTGCAAAAGTTTGGGCACCCTGCAGAATTTATAGCATGCACTGCCCCCTTTGCCAAGCTGAGACCTGCCAGTGTCATGGATTGCTCTCAATCATCGTCTGGGAAGACCAGGTGATGTCAATCTCAAAGGTTTTAAATGCCCAGACTCATCTGACCTTGCCCCAACAATCAGCACCATGGGTTCTTCTAAGCAGTTGTCTAGAAAACTGAAACTGAAAATAGTTGACGCTCACAAAGCTGGAGAAGGCTATAAGAAGATAGCAAAGCGTTTTCAGATGTCAATATCCTCTGTTCGGAATGTAATTAAGAAATGGCAGTCATCAGGAACAGTGGAAGTTAAAGCAAGATCTGGAAGACCAAGAAAAATATCAGACAGAACAGCTCGCAGGATTGTGAGAAAAACAATTCAAAACCCACATTTGACTGCACGATGCCCCCAGAAAGATCTGGCAGACACTGGAGTTGTGGTACACTATTCCACTATAAAGAGATACTTGTACAAATATGGTCTTCATGGAAGAGTCATCAGAAAAAAACCTCTTCTACGTCCTCACCACAAAAATCATTGTTTGAACTTTGCAAATGAACATATAGACAAGCCTGATGCATTTTGGAAACAAGTTCTGTGGACCGATGAGGTTAAAATTTAACTTTTTGGCCGGAATGAGCAAAGGTACGTTTGGAGAAGAAGGGGCACAGAATTTAATGAAAAGAACCTCTGTCCAACTGTTAAGCATGGGGTTGGATCAATCATGCTTTGGGGTTGTGTTGCAGCCAGAGGCACAGGGAACATCTCACGAGTAGAAGGAAAAATGGATTCAATAAAATTTCAGCAAATTTTGGATGGTAACTTGATGCCATCTGTGAAAAAGCTGAAGTTAAAGAGAGGATGGCTTCTACAAATGGATAATGATCCTAAACACACCTCGAAATCCACAGGGGATTACATCAAGAGGCGTAAACTGAAGGTTTTGCCATGGCCTTCACAATCTCCTGACCTCAACATAATTGAAAATCTATGGATAGACCTTAAAAGAGCAGTCCGTGACAGACAGCCCAGAAATCTCAAAGAACTGGAAGACTTTTGTAAGGAAGAATGGGCAAAGATACCTCAAACAAGAATTGAAAGACTCTTGGCTGGCTACAAAAAGCGTTTACAAGCTGTGATACTTGCCAAAGGGGGCAGTACAAGATATTAACTCTGCAGGGTGCCCAAACTTTTGCAGATGCCATTTTTTGTTTTCTGTTATTTTGAAAGTGTAAATGATGGAAATAAAATCTAACTTTTGTTGACATATTATAAGAATGTCTAATCTGTAATTTGATGCCTTTTGGAGATTTTTCCATCTTTCCTTGGCTTCTTTATGCACATTAATACAAATTTTTAGCTGGGGTGCCCAAACTTTCGATCCCCACTGTATATATATATATATATATATATATATAATTTTTTTTTTTAAAATAGGATTAAGTACAGCTGTTGTTTTTGCTTTTTTATGCCTTTATGAAATTACATTTTTTTAAGGGATTCTAACCCTTTTACCTAGAAAAGAATGATGTAGCACCCCCTCTCCCCGCTCCCTGGCATCTTCACCTCACACATCTGAGGAGGCAGTGTTACTGATAGGCACATGGTCACCATGGGGTATTGCTTCTGGACCCAGCAAAGACCTGTGACACATCTGCACACATGTGAGTGTTTTCCGCACATGCGCATAGATGTAGCAGATATCAGAGTTCCAAATACCAGCCTTGTTTGTGCATGCGTGTGAAAACCCCACACATGTGCAGATGTGACGCAGGTCTTTGCTGAGTCCAGAGACCTTTGGGACATCAGAACATTCTTGAAAAATTCAAAGTTGGCCACGTGGATGAGGAGGGGCAGGGTGGAAATAACAGAACCTGACACTTACAAACTATCTACAAGTGTCATCTATATATTATATAGTCTGGCTGAAAAAAGACAAAACTCCATCCAGTTCAACAATAAAAAAAAAAAAACAATTCTTGGCTATCGTTTAAGGTTGGTATGAGCAAGGCGTGGGAGATACGTCCCAGAGACCTTATAAACGTTTTTTAGGACATATCTCATATTGTAAAAAAAAAAAAAAGTGGTCTAACTATTTCTAAAGCCAAACCTATTTTTTGAACAGGGGAGTGATAAAATATTATTATTATTATTATACAGGATTCATATAGCGCCAACAGTTTACTCAGCGCTTTACAATATAATGGGAGACAATACAGCAACAATACAGTTCAATAGGAGGGCCCTGATCCTCGGAGCTTACAATCTAAGACATCTTTCAGGCTTTGTCTGTGTCCTTGTTGGAGATAATACCAAGGTTCAGAAGCTGTGGACTTTATACAAACTGTGATGGAGCAGTGGTTTGTTATTTGCCCTATGCATTGAACACTCGATATCTATTTATGAAAAACCCACTGGCAGAATGTCAGAAGGTTTCCTGCAAGCTGAACAAAATGTTCCCATAATTTTTCTAATAGATTCATTCCTGTATCATCCACTCCATCTAGTGGCCAAAATGCTGTATTTTTTTTCTCATTTAAAGATTTCAGAAAACTATACCACATTTTGACCACTAGATGGAGCTGATGATACAGGACTTAATCTATTAGAAAAAATATGGTAAACACACACACACCTCCACACATCTAACACACACACACCTACACACACACATACACGCCTACACACACACACCTACACACACACCTACACACACAGACACACCTACACACACCTACACACACACGCACACCAACACACACACCTACGCACACACCTAAACACACAACTACACACACACACCTCTACAATAGGATCAGAGAGGGACTGATTTTCCTAAACATCATGTATATTGCTGGATGACAGGATGCAGCTTTGGTTATCCTTCACAAGAAATGTATAATATGACAGCTCATCAAGGACAATTCAATATAACAGATACATTGAAAAGTGATTGAGGGAAGTGGCCCTTGAGAGACATAATGCTCTTTGTGTGGAGGATATATCTCATTAATCTGGATACATGTATACCCACTTGCATGCACCCATTGTTCAGCATAACAGGACTCTAGGATGATACTGTACATTATATTATTATTGAATTATCCTGAAAAAGCATGGAGTAGACAAAAGAAGGATTTTAATATATATGTATATTTTAATCTAACATATACTATATATATTTGAGATATAAACAGAAGCAGACCCAGTATGTGATTGCAAAAATTAAGAATTATATTTTGACAATTTATAGAGTTGGAGAAATCCCCAGTCGACATATAAAACAGTTTTTTTTTAATTTGATAAATTAGGATGTAAACTACTGAGCCCTCAAACAAAATTTTTTTTTCAACAGAGCAGCTAAGAGAGCCTTGTAAATATATGGGACTGAAGATTTTAAATGTAAATACTCATACTTATATTTTATATTTAAAAAAATGAGTAAATATGTAAACCCTTTATTTTTAGTGCTGCTGCTGATATAATGATACATTTAAAAGAAAATATAAATGAGCATGCTACCTGTTCTCTTAAAAGCTGGTTGTTAAGGAGCAGGCTGCCACGTCCTTAACAACCGATGACTCATCAGCTGTCAGTGGGTTTCCTCACTTATATCCTTATATCCAGGGGCAGTCTGCCGCACTACCAGAACCTCTGGCCTGGGATTGGTCAGACTCCCTTGAATATGCAGATGCAGGTCTTCACCCCTCCACCCACTAGCTTCTCGAAGATTCCAAGGACCTCCAGAACCAGGTGAAGGCAACAGAGGCCCACCCTTCTGAGTCATCCAGCCTAACCTGGGCTGACGTGGACTTGACTGATACTCAGACATTAGCTCACTCTAACTACTGAGTAAGCCATTACATTTACCTAATTCTCTAGCACCACTAGAGGGTACTACAATTAAAATAAAATAAAATTCAATGAATAAAGAAGGAAAGGGAAGGAAAAGAGGAAGTAAAATAAACAAAAACATAAAATAAAATGAAAGAAGGAAAACCGAAGGAGAAAGGATTTGTGTTTTGATTTTGCCTATCTGACTATGTACCAAAAGACCTCATGTGGTCCTCCAGAAATCTATATGGAAAAAAGTGTATGTTCAAGCAATCTTGAGAGGAGGAGATGAAGAGGAAATTTAAAAAATTAAATAAAATAGAATGAATAAAGAAGGAAAAGGAAAGAAAAAAGGAAAGAAAAAGGGGTTTTGTTTTGATGTTGCCTCTCTGACCATGTACCAGAAGGCCAAGTGTGGTCCTCATGTTGGGCACCAGGGATCTGGATGGACAAAAACAAAGTGTACGTCTGAGCAATCATGAGAGGAGGAGATGAAGAGAATATAACAAAAAATACAATAAAAATAAAATGAAAGAAAAAAGAGGGGTAAAGAAAAGAAGAAGAAGAAAGGCTGTGTGTTTTGATTTTGCCTCTCTGACTATGTACCAAAAGACCTCATGTGGTCCTCCAGAAATCTATATGGAAAAAAGTGTAAGTTCAAGCAATCTTGAGAGGAGGAGATGACGAGAATATTTTAAAAATTAAATAAAATAGAATGAATAAAGAAGGAAAAGGAAAGAAAAAAGGAAAGAAAAAGGGGTTTTGTTTTGATGTTGCCGCTCTAACCATGTACCAGAAGGCCAAGTCTGGTCCTCAGGCTGGGTACCAGGGATCTGGATGGACAAAAACAAAGTTTACATCTGAGCAATCATGAGAGGAGGAGATGAAGAGAATATAACAGAAAATACAATAAAAATAAAATGAAAGAAAAAAGAGGGGTAAAGAAAAGAAGAAAGGCTGTGTGTTTTGAGGAGGAGATGAAGAGAAAATACAATTAAATTAAAATAATATTTTGATGTTTTGATGTTGCCTCTCTGACCATGTACCAGAGGGCCAGGTGTGATTCTGAGTTTAAGCACCAGGGATCTAGATGGAAAAAAAAGGGGAAAATCTGAGAAATTAGGAGATTAGATAAAGAATATCAAATACAATAAAATAAAATAAAGAATAGATAAAATGAAATTAAAATAAAATAAAAAGAAAGAGGAAGAGAAAGAGAAAGCAAAAAAGAATGGACTTTGTGTTTTGATGTCACCCTCTCATCATACAGTGCCCACAAAGTCTCTGCTCCTTGATAAACTCTTCTGACATTCATCATCGTTGGAAAGGAAAATACAAAAGTAAAATGAACTTGGCTGAAAGATGAAGCTTTGCCTGCGGAATAATTATGGTGCAAAACAGGAAGGAATCAAACAATGAAAAAAAAAATCATTACAAGTGTGCTGTGGCAATTAAATGCAAACATTAGCAAAATCTCAGAAAGTGGCGAACGTAACGGAGCGGAGCACGGGAGGAGAACAGTGGGAGGTTTTGTAATCCTCCAGTTTATAAAAAAAAAGTAATTTAAAAGAGTAATTTAAAAAAAATTGATGTTCTAAAGAAACAGCTAAGAACTCTGCATAATTTCTGCTATTAAATACATTTGTAATAAGTAGAGGCTAAAAAAAGTAAAAGTGTCACGAGCGCTGACGAATGATGGGAAGGAGCTCAGGATGTGTTTATTTTCTATCAGTGCTGTGGAGGATACAATGTTACAATATTTACAGACATAATGGGATTTTGTATGATTAGCGGAATAGAGATAACCCACAATTAAATCCATATTGCCTGCTCTGATCAAACTCTCCCCCTCCCCATGGAATTGAAAAGACATTCTTAAAGTGTATGTCCAGCCCAGACTTTTTGTTCTTAGTTTTGTAATTATCCCGATACACAGCAACTGGATACTAACATTTATAGGTAAAGTAGATCCAGGGAATATCCGATTGCCTCTCGGGGGATCAGGAAGGAATTTTTTCCCCAGCAGGAGCGAATTGGATCATGCTTCGCTGGGTTTTTGCCTTCCTCTGGATCAACTGTGGGTGTAGGATTATAACAATTTTTTTTTTATGGTTGAACTAGATGGACTTTTGTCTTTTTTCAGACAGACTAACTATGTAACAGCAGAACTCTAAGACTAATGCAGGCCATAGATGGGGAGAAAAACGGCAGATTTTCGGCCGATTAACGAACTATCGGTCGGTCTAAAAAACTTACCTGACCACCAATTATTACGAAAATCGGCCGATTAATGAGTAACCTATAACGGGAAATGATGTCATTTTGTGGCCTTTGTGATCCTTTTTCGGAAAACGATCGTTCGTTTTTGACCATCAATGAGGATAAAGTCGGGCGTTTTTCGAAAATTTTCCAACATCACCGATAATCTGAAAGTCCAAAATACACGAAAAACGGCCGACAAAATCGTCCACTAACGATAAGATAATCGGCCGGTTTTATTTTCGGACGAAAAATCGGCCGTTTTTCTCCCCATCTATGGCCTGCATAAGAGAGGGAGAGGACAAACTAGGGGCCAATCAGGCATTCTGTATGCACATAGGCCAACACTTCATCAGTTTAATGCATCTCTATCATTGCAAGCTCTCCAGAAGAGGATATTTTGCTGTACAGACTTGTAAATAGTTTCAGGACGTTTGTCCTCAGTTCCAGTTCCATTGGGCATCCCATACGCCCCTTACCCCATCCAAGTATTAATCCCCTAATAAAACTTCAAAACAAAGCTCAAGGACTGGTCACTGTCTCCTGGATGCAAGTCTGAATGAAAATGTGTGTTGCCTGGCTGTACAGGACTATAGAGGGACCCAAATCTTCAGAAAATCTTAAGGGGGTAGTGCTACACCTGTATGTAGATTAACATTTGACTTGGAGAGAAAGTAGCCTAATAACATTTGTTATTGCCCCCATTCCCACAGAATGCATGTACATGCAGTGACAAAAATCTCAGCAACTTTTTTTTTTAATAAATACACTAAGTCATCTCAGATATAACAGCTGAACCAAATTCAGGAAAGGAATACCAGTTTTCCTCTAGATACTGTGGGTCTTATATTCTAAGCAACCTGCTGAATTAATCAGTAAATCAAAGCTGCACAATCAATATTTCCTCATGTTACTGAATCCCCGACAAAAAAAATAATTCGATGGGAGGACTGGGTAATTGAATCTTCGAGCCTTGTAGACAATCCTGCTTCAACAAGCAGCAGTTGAGATCTTGAAGGTCTACCGCCAAGTGAAACGGCATGTCAGGTCATTTGTCTCCAAATAATGTGTTCTTCTTTATTCCTTCTGTGGCATATCAATACGCTTAATTGAAGGCATCTGCTTTCTGGGCTGAGGAAATGAATGGTTACAGGTAGGCTAACACCACATTTACAATGCATGGGTCGGTCCACACAAAGCGAGAATGTTATGGGGCTCAGTGGGCTGCGTCATCCTCCAGTTTCTTTATACAGTGCCCATAAAAAAAAGAACTCATCAATGTGGTATTTTATTGAACTCTCCAGTATCTTCCCAACTATAGAAGTTAAACTAACAGGTCTATAATTACTTGGTAAAGATTTTGACCCCTTTTTAAATATAGGCACCACATTGGCCTTACACCAATCCAGTGGTACTATGCCAGTCATTAAAGAGTCCCTATAAATTAGAAACAATGGCTTTGAAATGACAGATCTCAATTCTTTAAGGATCAGTGGGTGTATAATATCCGGTCCAGGTGCTTTATTCACCTTTATACTGTCTAAATATTTTTGGATCATATCAATTGTGAGCCAATGTGGATCATCTGGAGCTGTGTCAATACCATGCCCATTATGGACAAGAGCTCCCCCATGCTCCTTTGTATATACAGAGCTGAAGAATGTATTTAATAAATTTGCATTCTCTTTGTTCCCAGTCACCCACTCAAGATTATTTTGTAAAGGACCTACATGCTCGGACCGGACCTTTTTACTATTAATATATTTGAAGAATTTTTTGGGGTTGGTCCTGCTATCTTTTGCAATCCGTCCGTTTTCAATTTTTGTGGCCTTTATTTCCTTTTTGCATATTCTTTTATATTTTCTGTAATGTTTAAACGATGATAGTGTTCCTTTATTTTTATATTTTAATAAAAGCTCTTTTCTTATTATTTATAGCTTTTTTAACTTTGGCCGTAAGCCACATAGGTTTTATTTTTAGCCTCTTAAACTTGTTGCCCATGGGAATATATTTTGCAGTGTGTTCACATACAGTCTTTTTGAAGAGCTCCCATTTCTGTGTTGTGTTCATCGATGCCAATATTCCCTCCCAGTCTGGAGAGCATCTCTCAGCCTTGGAAAATTAGCTCTCCTAAAATTGAGCATTTTTATTTTTCCTGTATGTGCTCGCTGTTTACAGCTAACAATGAATGAAATCATGTTATGGTCACTGCTACCCAGATGTTCTTTTATATGGACATTCATAATAAACTCTGTATGGTTTGAGATTACCAGGTCCTGCAGAGCATCATTCCTAGTTGGGGCCTCTATGAACTGTACCATAAAACTGTCCTGTAGTAGGTTTAAAAATGTTTGCCCTTTAACTGTTTCTGCAGTACCATTACTCCAGTCAATTTCCAGGTAGTTAAAATCCCCCATTATTATCACTTTCCCAGCTCTTCCAGCCCTTTTGACCTGTGCAAGGAGCTGAGTCTCCACCTCCTCATTAACACTGGGAGGCCTATAACAAGCTCCAATGATTACGTTTGTAGTACGCACCCCCATGTGCAGATGCACCCATAATACTTCAGCCTCATCACACTCTCCATCAACTAGGTCCTCTTTCACACTCGCTATGAGATCACTTCTCACATAGAGACAGACACCACCACCTTTCCTTTTTACCCTGTCTCTCCGAAAGAGAACATAGCCAGGAATATTAATGGCCCAGTCATGTAAAGAATGAAGCCAAGATTCAGCAATACCAATTAAATCATAGTTCTCTTCATGCGCCAAAGCTTCAAACTCAAATATTTGGCAGAGAAAGAGAGACACCAGAGAGAGAGATATAATTTCCCCCCGGTACAAATCATTAGTAATACCTCATCTGGAATATGCAGTTTAGTTTTGGGAACCAATTCACAAAAAAGATATCGGGGAACTGGAGAAAGTACAGAGAAGGACAACCAAACTGATAAGAGGCATGGAGGAGCTCAGCTATGAGGAAAAATTAGAGGAACTGAATTTATTCTCTCTTGAGAAGAGGAGATTAAGGGGGGATATGATGAACATGTATAAATACATCAGTGGTTCATATAATGAACTCGGTGTAGAGTTATTCACTTTAAGGTCAGCACAAAGGACAAGGGGGCACTCTTTAAGTTTGGAGGAAAAGAGAATTAATCTCCAAATATGGAAAGGCTTTTTCACAGTAAGAGCTGTGAAAATGTGGAACAGACTTCCTTAAGAGCTTGTTCTGGCCAGTTCAGTAGATTGCTTTAAAACAAAAGCCTGGATTCTTTCCTAAATGCACATAATCCTATCCTGATTATTCTATAGCCCCTTGGGGAATCAGGAATGCTTTTTTACCCTGCAGGAGCAAATTGGATCATGCTTTTACTGGGTTTTTTTGTCTTCCTCTGGATCAACTGTGGGTATAGGACTGTGTACAGTATATAGGATTATATAATATTTTGTTTTCCTTTTTACTAGTTGAACTAGATGGACTTGTGTATTTTTTCAACCAGGCTAACTATGTAACTATGTTGCAGTAGTAACAGTATCCTTCACTGGAAACACCTGAACTCAGTCATATAAAAGGCAATACACAGACTTTTGGCCATGTAGTGTATTTCAGAAAGTTCCACAGCATACTGCTTCTTTGTTGTATTTCATCACCTTGGTCTGATAGTTCCTTCTTTAGCTCTGGGCATTTCCTGACACTCTTTTTTACTTCATCATTATTCACGGTTGAGCTGTGACACCACAATAGATTCTCAAGCCTTTGCGTTGCATCCAAGCTGTATAACTGAATAATTTAATCTTACCGGATCAATAAAACGAGGTTACAGCCTATTCTCTTTTCCTGAGATGTTCAGCAAGTTTATGGTTTGTTCTGTGTATCATCCCTGGAAAAAAAAGAAGAAAGGTATACCAAATACCAATCTAACTAAGAGGCAGAGAGATGGAACTGTTACATCATTAACGTGTGTCTGTTGCAACAATACACTACTTTTTTAAATGTATCCATGGCATGATGTGACTGGTTTAAAGGAAACCTGTATATAGTAGACTTAAAGGAAACCTTGCATTGTCTGTCCTGAAGATGTCAAGGGTTGGAGAGTGGTGTGGACGTGACTTCCAGGGAAGGTGAGAAGCTTGTGGGAAGTCCTAGATGCAAGATGGTTAGGACATTACTAGAATGGAGGGCAGAGGGTCTTGGGCTGAGTACAGGTTGTGCTTGGGGTGATATCTGGAGATCAGTGAGGAAATGGATGGAGGGGCCAGATTGAAGCAAGCCTTATAGGTTAAAGTTAGAAATCTGAAATGATTTTCCAAATATTCAACGGCCAGTGGAGCAACCTACAGTGTAGAGACTTAGAGAATGCAATTCAAGGAGAGGTGAGGGACAAGGTGGACAAATTCAGGATGGATAGGAGTGGTGCCAAGCTTTTTATTGGTAGGCCACAGAGGAGAGTGCTACAACTGATAAAATCAAGGCACAATAATATGCATAATGTGAGCAAGGACAGCACTCGTGGAATCGAGTGTAAAGATGGCCTTAGCCATCACTCCAGTCACGCCCTGATGCATTTCACCACACCCACGGGGCTTGGTCCTCTGTGACCAAGCCCTGTGGGTGGGGCAAAACGCATCAGAGGTGTGGTTGGAGCAACGGCTGAGGCCATCTTTACACTAAATTCCACAAGTGGTGAGAGCGGCCTCCTTGCTCACATCATGCTTGCAAGGCTGGAAACTATTGTGGACACCACTACCCCTATATACAGGTGAGGTGACTGTTGAGCTCCTGCTTGGAGCGGTGCCATCACGCTACAAATACCGGCTTACCACAAGAATATGCAGTATCCTTTTAGCATACAACGCTGATAATGTGTGCTAGATCGGGTCTGCTGGGCCTTCTCATAGTCAGACATACCCAGCAATGCTTTTTTTCGGGTTCACCTATCCAAAGCCAACTAGAAACTTTTTAATCCAAACAGCCACAACTCCACTCCATGGCACTTTCAGGTTGCAATGCACCATATCTTGTCCTAAAGAGTTCACCCAGCACTCCTGCAGAGAGTCCTGTTCCTTGAACCATCAGTCTGGAGGTGTCATCAATTGGGGATAGCTCATTACCTCTTGCTTATGATAACACCAGTCCTAATTAAAATCTCAAAAGCATGGCACTACAAAACTGTCAAGCTCCCTTTTCATGTAGCAACATTTTGGACCATGTCTAGCCATGGGGTGGCAGTTTGCTCTTAGCTTGATAAAGGACAATACATGGCCTAAAATGTTGCTATGTGAAATGGGAGCTTGACCGTTCTGTACTGCCATGCTTTTGCAAAAAGATTTAAGAGCTTCTAATACGGACCTGTGTGTGGAGGTACTATGCTGTTGCAGGCTTAAGGTTCCTTCCTAGATGCTGAAAAAGGTTTCCTCCTGTCACTGAATAAGACCCCTTTCACATGGGCTGTTTGATCAGGTCCTCATGTCAGTTTTTTATGCAGACCTCATTTGAAGCTCCTTATAAGTCTATGAGTAGGCAGGTGTAACTTGGGCAAATGGTCATCCAGGTCTGGAATAAAATTGGAAAAAGTCTGCATTGCTTTGTGGACTTAAATATGATGGTTCAGAGATAGTCTGATATAAACAGACAGAAATCTATTTACATCTGGCCACCCATATATCTAATATGGGTCCAGTAATCTCCTGAGAAAACTGAATGGACATGAATATCACATATCCAAATCAGCAGGGGATCTGTTCATGGATTCCCTGCTGATCGGACCGAGCATGGCCCACGAGAAAGAAACCTAATGTAAAATACAGTACTTTAGCATATTACAACAGATAAAGACTTCCATAGACCAATGGATGGATGGACCAATAAACTGTGATTCTGCACCTACCGACCCCATCCACTCATCCACTTACCATACTCATGATCCAGAGTTCAAGCTGCGGGAAACCATGCACCTAAAATGCATTCCATTATTTCTCAAATAAGGTCATGACTTAAAAGCTTGCATTGGCAAGCAACAGACATAAAGATGTTATATGGTAATCATAAAATATATACCAAAGACATGTTGGCTGTTTGCAAGCTCATATTAATAACGACCCAAGTATTGTATAGTCTTCGAAACCACACAAACCTTAGCTAAATATAGATTTATTAGAGATATGAAGGAAGATTCCCAATGGAAAGGCTACGTGGTATTCAGATTTACTAGACTCATATTTTCTGTCCTGCGAGTTAAGAAGCGGCGGTAAAAAGTTTGTGTGTGGCGGGGCCGGAGGTCAGGCCCATTACTAAGATGGACATCACTGCAGTGTCAGGAGACGGACTGCATCCCGCCAGTTTGCTGCAAGGACAATCACAGTTCAATCAGCACATTTCACAATTCCAAAATCCAGGGAGGATATGGCCCTAGTGACTCGGAGAAAGAGATTGAAGCCTGGGGCTTTCCATAGACGTGAACAGATGTCTTGGGAAATGAACAAACTGTGCATCAGTCATCTATTGGTCTGGCAAAAAAACTTTGCAAACCTTAAGTAAGTCCAGAAGAGGAAACTATCTGTGTGTAACCAACATCATGCGAAAGGCCATGCCACCTGTAAGGCTCATGTGCTTGAGTATAAAAGTGCACGTTTAGGTGGGGAAGCCTAATTAAACGTGCAACAATGCACGTGCGTATGAGCATAGGAATCTGTGGGCCTAGCATGATATCATTGCTGAATGCTCTTTTAAGCCTCATTTCGTGGTATCCCTAATCCTAAACCTGGTTGACCCTGTTAGTTACCCAGCTTTGTTACCGACCTTGGCCTGGACTCTTGACCAAGACTTTGTCTATTGATTCTGTACCTTGACATCAGCAGTGCCGAACTCTTCTTATCCCTGACCTTGATCCTTCTCATCATTCTGTGCCTTCTTGCTCCACTGTTTCTGAACATGGCTTGTGTCCTGGCTCTGTTCTCCACTTGGTGTATTCTGGGTACCCTCGCCGCTGTGCTTCTACTAACTTGATGCCAGCACTTCCAAGTTCAAGTCTTCACTTCCAGCTTCCTGGCACCTGCGCCCTTCCATTGTCCTTGCAGCCCCTGTCCCAACTTTGAGAGGCACTCATGAAGGGTTGGTGGCAGTAATAACACAGAGCCCCGGGATGCACAAAAAGCAATGTATTGAGGAGCTTGTAAAACAGTTACCACATCCCGGGAATGTACATCTGGGAACTCCCAGTCATTGCAGCGGAAAGTCAGCGGTGATAGGCCCAAGCTGAAGGGAGTGCTTGCCAAGAGAAGTTGAGAGGAATGGCTGGTGTTCCCCAAGGAAAGTGTAGGTGTATACCCTACTCTTTCCCTACTGCTCTTGAACCTCTCCCTACTGCTAGTACTGTTTCTGATAGATGCGTAAGCTCTCCCTACCCTAGCCACTTTGCAAATGAGTGCCAAAACCCGAGGCAGGGACTTAAAAAGACTCTACTTGACTCAAGATGGCTGCCAGGTTCACCTGGATGCATCGTAGCCAACCAGAATGCTGCTCCAGAGGACCAAGGAAACCACAGAGAAACCAAGTTCCTTATGACTTCATACAGCTGCAATTTCGCTCTGATCCAACAGCACCTACAATGGAGGAAAACAGACTGCACCTGCCAACACTCAGATGGAAATTGTGCAAGAGGCCACCCTCAACATCTTGAGATCATCATACAGGTATGTGACATTTTGAAACTACAAGTCCCATGAGCAGGGGCGGACTGACAACTCATGGGGCCCCCAGGCAATAGGGGATCATGGGGCTCCTGTGTCCTTGCCCAAACTCAAAAAAGCCAATGAAAAAGGTACCAGGGGCATCTCATGGGGCCCCCTACTGACCCCGGGCCCTCGGGCAGTGCCCCAGTTTCTAAATGGTCAGTCCGCCCCTGCCCATGAGAGGTTACAAGACTCTGAAGGGCATAATAGTGCTTGCGGCCCTTTAAGAATGGGAACAGCATAGCACTGGCATTATAGCATTGTCCCCATCTTCTTCCCATGACTAAAATATGAAATCATTTAAAGCCCCATGGAACTTTCAGTTTAAATCAGTTTTAGTTCTAACTCAGGCTCTGACGCAGGGGATGTGTCAAAGCCATTCAACCTGTCAGCAGCCCTTTCTGTGTTTTGGTGGAGTTGACCTTTAATTCAGAATGGCAGGCAATCAAAATGAGAGCAATCTTCCACCTACAGGAATTAATGGGGAGGGATACATTGCTATAAACTAACCATTTTTGTACAACCCGCATATTGTCGCATCTTGCAAAAGGCCGCCGCCGCCATTCCTATGGTCATAACACTCAGCGCTCGGTGCCATAGAAGCTTCATTTTACCAGAGAGCAATCTGGAGGAGGACAGATGCTAACAAAGCATTACGCATAAGAATCTGATTATAAAGATAATTAATCAGATTGCCTAATTGATGGTGAGCAGCACATGTACTGACATTGATCCTTATGTTTAATTAAGCACAGACGTTATTCCATTACCGCTCTACGTTCAAGGGGAAATTCTGCTAATATGGAAATGTATACAGACCTCCTGGGGCCACCTCTTCAGTCAGTGGATGAGGATTAAACAGAAGTGAGGAAAGTGGAAAGACGGTGCTGGACCAGTAAGGTTACCTTATTGGTATTACTATCCCAAAGTTGATGTTGATGTGTGTAGGCAGGTGCAGTTTGCTTTCTCCACTGCAGGTGGTGCTCAAATCGAGTGGCACCTCAACCTGGAGAGGAAGTCCAAGAGAAACAATGTTTCTCTATGGTTTACTGGGTCAATGGAGCAGCATTCTGGTTGACTACTCTGCATCCATGTGACCCTTGGCTGCCATCTTGGGTCAGCAAGGTCTGTTTAAGTCCCTGCCCCCAGGTTTTGGTGCTCTTCTGGCATGTGGATAGTGTAGGAAAAATAACTAGCGTTAGGGATAGGTTCTCGACGAAGAGGGAAAGATTAGGGATTCAATATCCTGGAGAGGAGCTTCCCTCTTGGGACAGACTGGCCAGGCTGCACATCACCCTCTGAAACAGATGCTGTCAGCACCTCTCCTCCTCTACATCTGACTACATTGAGCTGTGAGTTATTTCCCTAGCTGTGCTTTCACACCTAGTTGTTTGTAATGTTGGCATTCTGTTTAACCTCCCTGGCGGTATTCCCGAGTGTAGCTCGGGGTAAAGTTTCAGTACCAGAAGCGGTAACCCCGAGCTACACTCGGGCTTACCATGCAGCGTTGCTCCGGGATCTCTTCTTCACTTACCTTGTCCTGCGCTCCCGCGATGTCCCTCCTGCAGTGTCCCCGGCCGATGCCGGCATCCGCCTTCTGGGTTCCGTTCCCTGCGAGCGTCAGGGCGTACGGGGGACGGAACGGCAGGAAATTCAATAATGTGAAATAGTGACATTCACTAAAATCACATAGTAAAACATTACTGTATCAAACCATTTCACATACATTTTGTCCCGAGTGCTTTGTCCTGTGCCCTGCCTGCATTTTTACTGTTCTTTCTGCCTGGAAACTGAGAAAAGTCCATGGCGTCCAAAAAGTGTCCCTTTAGGTCAAAAGCGGTTTTAGACCAGCTAGAGAACAGCGATAGTAAATCAGAACCACTTGCAAAATTGGGTGATAATGATTCGTGGGGGAAATTCGTCATCAGACACTGAAAACGATTCTGCGACTTTGCTCAGTGATGTGTGAACTTGGCGCTCTATTTCAAATTTCAGTGTTTTTGGTTTGATTATATTATTGAATTAAATTTATTATTATATTATTATTTTTTATGATTATTTATTAAATTATAATTTATGATTTTGTGTTTCAAATTTTATCATACCCGGAATGTTTACTAGACTCTTGTTCGGACAGATTTCAGTGAGTTATTCCTAAAAATTACAGGCCTACAATAAAAAAAATACATATTTCCAGGCAAAAAAATGTACCGCTTTGAGCACAGAAATACCGACATAATCAGACCGCTAGGGAGGTTACTACAAATTCCAAGTTTTACTGCAATTGGACTCTGAAGATCTGGTTTCCAGACAGGCAGCATCTACACCCCACAGAAACTTTTAGTGTAATGTAAAAAAGATGGAAAGTAAAGTGCCACACCACTGCTAAGAGGTTCAGATACATCTTTATTCAAAAACAAAAAAGTTAGGAGGACAATCCAAAGAGTACTAATGTATTTCAGGGGTCCAAAAACACCCTCGTCTCCAGGGCTAGAGAAAAAATACAAGGGCATCCCCATATCAATACAATATTAAAAGAATATTTCCTCCTAAGCATCATCTTTCAACCCAAATACTCATTAGCCCGTTGCCAGGTTTTGTAACGGGTAACTCTGTGGACTCTTGTGTAAAAGGTAAGGAGGGGGGCTCTGGTGACTAGAGACATCCTTAGATCAGAATTTTCCTTTACATAAGTGTCCGCTGCACCCCCCCCCCACATCAGAATCCCCAGAGTTCTCCTTTACATCAGAGCCCACACTGTTCCCTTTTATATCAGGGTCTGTAGAGTTCCCTCTTGTACTCTAAAGGGGAACTTTCTGCTGGGTAATATTAACCTGACCTTCATGTAAAATGAGAAATATATTTTTTGCCTTTTGTTATACCTTAAACACATTGCTAATTGGACGAGCTACATGTTTGGAGCTTAAATATTGAAATTTGTACTGTTTTGCACTGTCATTTTCTGTACTTTTTTTGAAGTGTCTGTAAAAAAAATGTGTCTCTGTCAGTAAATTTCATGATTTTAGTCAGTAAAAAAATTGGTGCTGTCAGTACATTTTTGGCATCCTGTTAGTAAATTTCACTTTGGGATGTTGGCAATACCGCAAGGGGGAGAACAAGCCTCCTATGTGATAGCTGTTTGTAGGTGACAGGTACTCTTTATGGAGACATCAGGGATCTATTAGACCCCTGATGTTTCTCCTGCCCACCAACGTGTCTGGTTAGCTGCTTCCCTGGCTGTACTAGCCAGAGCATGAAACCTCTGAAACCAGAAGTGACAAAATACTGGTTGACTCCTGCTTCATTCAGGGGAGATTTGGGAACGGATGTTCCTCCATCTCCTCTGTGGGAAGCCATCTTGACTTCTTAGTGCGGTTGAGGACTCCCAGGAGAAACGGAAGAGTCCAGGAACCACTATGGAGGGGAGAACAGGAGGGGCACCTTCCCATCACTGTATATATGATTGGGCAGCTGTAAAGCCACATTAGTTAAAGATAGTTATTAAGAGGTCGTACAATAAATTACCGTATCACCCAGTAAATGGTCTCCATTCAGTAGCCAAAAAAGGCATGTAAAAAAAGAGGGGTTGTGAAAAGAAATTCACAAAGAAAGCGGCTACATAATGAACAGAATGTGATACTCAGAAAAATTTCCAAAAATTATGCTTTATTACACATACAAATTTGACATATGGGCAATCGCCCTGGTTTACCATCACCTCAGTATGAGACAATACACACAGACCTAAAACCATATAAAATGACACCAGAACCGGTCTAAATGCATGTGCAACAAGGACAATGACTACAAGAGTCTAAAGTCCCTGTAGCACAAGCGCATAGGTGGACACTTCCCAAAGGAGGTGTATACAAAAATTATACCATAGGTATACCATGACACGTGTTTATAAATGTGTAGACTAAGCTACTACCAGAATGGTTATATCCCAAACAGGGAATTTCAAAAAATTATACCATAGATATAAATATCACATGTATGCAATGCAGTGAGCACAGTATGCGTCAAAAAGAAGGCATGCCTCTAGGCCTATATGAGACAAAACAAAAATGTCATGTAAATGATGCAACACAAGTGGTTGGGGCCCATTCATCTGTGATTATTACCAGCTGTTTCCTAGGGCTCTTGAATAAAGATATGCCCCATTTTTTACCGGGATGGAAGGATAGATGCATAAAGCAGCGCACTGCTTGAAATGGTTTCTTCACCACTGCATGTGGACTAGATACCACTTTCTGTGAGAAAATCAAGACACATCCCAATAGATCTTCTGCCTGTTGAAATACATGTGGTATATCTTGTTTCTTATACAAAGCACCATGATGTCCCCATCCACCTGTGCAATGAATAATAGGAGAGGAAAGAATATCCTTCATAGGTGCTGCCATACAAGGCCGGGGAGGCCAAGGACATCCGCCGATATACCGCGGGTTCCAGCCTCTTCTCGGCGCCTGTGCTGCCTAGACTTGCCTCATGGCATGTGAAAATGGCTTCCTCCTTGTGGGTCAGCGTGCGTTCCACCTAATGCGCATGACCGGAAGTGACGTATCTGACGTATGACGTCAACGCGTTTCGCCGATGGGCGTATCTCACTCAGCTTCGTCAGGACCAATGAGACAACTGCATTTCAATTTCCTATTTATAGTGGGTTAAAACCCACCCATTTATGCAAAAATTAGCTTGCAGCTATTCCCAATGGAGAAAAAAAAAGGGGGCTAAATACTTAGCACAGCTGCTGGTCATTATTGAATACAATTAAAAAGCAGGCGACTGGAAGTATCAGAGAAAGGAAAGGCTTAGCAATTTTAACAATATATATATAAATCGAAAGACCATAGATTAAAAATGATAATCAGTTGAGACATTACCACATTCTCACCAGAAAATGGCAATATTAGTGAAAGAATTACCAGACCTATTCATTAAATCAAGTTCCTAAAAGTACAATATAAGTTACCACAAAGCCACCACAAGATGGCAATATAGACTAGGGGATCTCATTATGAATTATTTTATCAAAGATACCCAGATTTCAAATACCCATTTATGGTATAGTCATTCTTGGAGAAAATATACTCAAACTTATGTCATGAGATCATCAATATTGTTCCCCAATGCGAAAAAAGATGAACCTTAATTATTTAGCATATACTCCAACTATTGGTGAAAACAGGGAAATGCCATAGGTTAGTCAACATATGGAAATATAAGGGTACATAACGATGTAAATCTACTTATCCAAAAATACTTGGAGATCACATTCCACATTTAACCCCTTAGGGTATAATGTATCAAGCTTATATATCCAATATTTCTCCTTTTTAAGCAATTCTCTGTCAAAATCACCTCTCCTTTGTGGAAAGTGCAATGCATAGAAACCTTTCACTTTTGTGCCATCCAGTTTACCTCCATGATATTTAGCATAATGTTGTGCGAGATTGCTTTCAGGGTCATTTGATCTAATATCTCTAAGATGTTCACCTATTCGTACTTTAAGTTGTCTTTTGGTCTTACCTATATACATCTTTTTACAGGGACAGGTTAAAATATATAACACTCTCACTGTAGAACAATTTATGAGACTTTGAATTTTATAGTGAGTGTTGTTTCCTGAATCAGAAAAAGAATCCGTACGATCCACATATTTACAGATTTGACATTTTCCACATTTAAACATCCCCTTAGTACGTGATTTTAACCATGTTATTTGTTTTAACGGTTGATAATCAGAATGGATAAGGAGATCACCAAGATTTGGTGCTCTTCTTGCTACCATCTGGGGGCGTTCACCTACAATCTTATTCAATTTGGGACATTGAGTTAAATTTTCCAATGTTTTTCTAATATTAATTTTACATCTTGCCATTGGGCTCCAAATTGAGTTATCATTCTGACAGGTTGATCACTCAATTTGGCCTTCTCATCCTTTTTAGGAGATAATAGATCCTTGCGGTCAGTTTGATATGCCCGTCTTCGAGCCTTTCTAATTTGAGAGTGAGAGTATCCCCTTTCCCTAAATCTTCTATAGAGGTCCTGAGCCTCCATCCTAAAGTCATTGATGTTTGAACAATTTCTCCGACATCTCAAAAACTGTCCCACTGGAATCCCTGAAATCAGTGAACGTGGGTGGTAGCTCCTAGCCTCTAATAGGGTATTGGCAGCAGTTGGTTTCCTATATGTCTTTGTGAGGAGTCTTCCATTCTCAAGTCTAATTTCCAGGTCCAGAAAAGAAATACATCTTTCATCAGATATATACTGTATGTAAGTCCAATGTTGAAGGAGTTTTGATTTAACTCCTCCATAAAAAGTTTTAATTCCTCAGATGTTCCTCGACATACAAGGAACACATCATCTATATATCTTAACCAAATCTGGACATTAACAAGAAATCTTGATGATCTGAAAACAACCTGCTCCTCCCAGAAACCTAAATGAAGGCATGCGTAGGCCGGAGCCCACGGTGCTCCCATGCTAGTACCTCTAGTCTGTTGATAAAAGGTATTGTTAAATTGAAAAAAGTTATGTCGTAATGCAAAATCCAACAACTCACTAATAAATTCATTCTGTCCTCCCAAAGTAGGATATGTTTTATCAAGAAAGTAAGAGGCCGATCTCATACCACATTCATGTGGGATAGAAGTGTAAAGTGATTCCACATCTATTCCCACTAGAATGGAATTTTCATTAATAGTCATATTCTCAATCTTAGCCAACACATCTTTAGTATCCCTTACATAGGAGGAGAGATTAGGGACCATATCCTTAAGAAACAGATCTATATATTTCCCTGTTTTATCTAGGGGACCATTGATGGCAGAAACAATAGGTCTACCCGGAGGATTTTCTTGATTTTTGTGTATTTTGGGGATAATATAAAAAGTAGGGTGATTAAATTCTTCAGTTCTCAGATACTCATACTCTTTTTTAGTTAACAAACCCACTTCTTTTCCCAGTGTTAAGATGGAATTTAGTTTTTTTGCCACCATATGAAAAGGATTAGTGGCTACTTTCCTATAGGTAGATGAATCACTTAATAAGCGCTTCACCTCCCTAACATAGTTTTGTTCATTTAAAATCACTACATTACCCCCTTTATCACTTCTCTTAATAACAATATTCTTAGTCTCTTTTAATTCTTTAAGGGCGTTTCTTTCTTTTTTAGTAAGATTGTCACCAATTGGCATTTTCCACTCAAGATTTTTAAGATCATCAGCAACAAAATCTAGAAATGCCGAGATCCTCATGTTGGAACGAATTTTCGGCATTTTCGTCGATCTAATATTCAGATCAACTTTTCTAATCACATTACTGTGATTATCCAAATCTATTTCGCTCTCATCACCATCCTCATTTTCCTCCATGAGAGATATCAACATATCGAGCATCTTGCGATCCTCCATGGACGAGTCGGAGGCCATTTCCTCCAACATAGTGTGATTGCCATGTATCATTCTCAAGAAAACTTTTCTTAAAAATAAGTTAACATCTTTAAATACCTCGAACTCATCCATGGGGGTCACTGGTGAAAAGGACATACCTTTATTTAATAAAGAAATATGTTCCCTTCTGAGTGGAAAATTAGCCAAATTGATTACCTTTTTATCATGAATATTTTCATCTACTACCTCCTCTGACTTCTTGTTCTGCCCTTGTCTTCCTGATGTTTGTTTTTTAAGGATTCCTCTACTTTCTTTTTGGATCCTCTTCCCATCTGTAATTGATTGGTGCGAGGAGGTTCTCCATTTTGTTGGTCTAAAAAAGAAACAGATTTCCCAAGATTTTCAGAATCACTTTCACTAGACATGGTTTCCCCCATTGATCTAGAATGTGAACGAAATCCTCTTCGTTTAGATCGACTTCTACTTCTTTTAGTAGTGAGATCAAATATCTCACCTGTTTCCCAGTCCTTAAGGTCACGTCTAAATTTAGTTTGTTTAGTAGTTCTCAGGTTTTTTTGTACTTTTTCAACTTCCTTTTTCAGTTGCTCATTATACTTTTCAAAATTCTCCTGATTTTTAAAAGGATCTAGTCCAAATGCACTTTTACTAATAGCCTGATCCAATTCTTCAAGTTGTAGTTTTTCCTCCTCAACTATAAGTTTCATACCATTAATCCCATGTTCTATGCATAGCATTTTCCACTTCTCCAGAAACCTTTCATTGTGTAAATGTTCAGCTGGAACTACCTTACTTCTCAGACCACGTGGGATAATACTCTGTCTAATGTAGGCTTCCAAAAAGCATGTAAAGCCACCCTGATCACTTTTACATGAGAGAAGATCGCCAGCTGAAGACAAAATGGTACTAGGGTCATGGCTGAAGTCATGATCCTGGTAGCATACGTACATCTGATAGGAAGTGGCTAAAGTCACGATTGCTGCAATTGATACAACAGTACTTATTACTTAGTGCGGTGTCCCAATGAGAATAGATAAAGGGTTACTATTTCTTGGCTAACTGTATGCTGTGTGTCAACATACCAGATGAAATCATTCTGATGTGCTAGAGTCTACACTGATAGGCTTGGGGTAGGAGTGAGCGGAGAGAAAGTTTAGAGTGGGTGTTACCAGTGTAGTGATGCTCACTAGTAGGCAGGGCAGTGGCACAGAGTCTTCAAAACGTCCATAGGGCACTAGTGGGGTGGCCAAAATAAGATGTGCATTGCTTTACATAGTATTTTTGGCAGGTAGAGCAGCAGGGGCGGACTGACAACTCATGGGCCATCCGGGCAATAGGGTATCATGGGGCCCCTGTGTCCTTGCCCAAACTCAAAAAAGCCTATGAAAAAGGTACCAGGGGCATCTCATGGGCCCCCTACTGACCCCGGGCCCTCGGGCAGTGCCCGAGTTTCCAAATGGTCAGTCCGCCCCTGTAGAGCAGCTCTCTATGTGTGTGTCTCAGCCATGTATGTGTAGCACCCTCCTAGGTAGCTAAGGAGAGCTAGGGCTGAGTAGCAGCCTGGGAGTAATAGCTAGCAGGGGTCCATTCGTGGTGTGTAGCACCCTCCTAGTTAGTTAGGGGGAGCTAGACTTCAAATGTTAGCTAGGGCTGATTAGCAGCCTGGGTGTGATAGCTAGCAGGGGTCAAAATTTAGTCAGAGCTGAGAGGCTCTGCAGACCAGCCCTCTGGAATTTTCCCCTGCTCTAGAAAATTGGAGAAAGGTCTAGAAGCAGTGGGTGGATCTGAGGAGTGGCTGATCTGCACTTTTGAGGGAGCCAGACTAATCTCTAACAGGAGGCTTGGCAAGGGGCCAAGACAACCCTTAAATGTGATTGAGCCTGCTAAGCAGCAGGAGAGTTCGGATGGAAGAGAGGGAGAGAGATGAGAGAGGATGGAGGCACGAGCTTGTGAGGGGGCCTAGACAGAGAAGGTCAAAGGTGGACTGACCATTTGGAAACTCGGGCACTGCTCGAGGGCCCGGGGTCAGTAGGGGGCCCCATGAGATGCCCCTGGTACCTTTTTCATAGGCTTTTTTAAGTTTGGGCAAGGACACAGGGGCCCCATGATCCCCTATTGCCCAGGGGCCCCATGAGTTGTCAGTCCGCCCCTGGAGAAGGCAGAGGACCTTGGAAGGCTGGAAGCTTGGAACTTCACCGGCCCCCTGAGAGAGGGCCACCTGTGTGGCAGGGAAGGAGCAGCCCAGCTAGAAGGCTTGGTAGCAGCCACCGACCCACCAGCAGCACAGGAGAAAGGACCAAGTGAGTAAACCTGTACCCCCTGGGCCAGTAAGAGGAAAGAAGCACTGTGGTGGGAAATTGGATTTGCTATCTTATCCGGAACTGTTTCACACTGCAGAGGCAGGCACTGGATCCCCTGCCCAGGGATTCACCCAGTACAGCCGAATGGGGAGAGGAGTCATCTGGAGACTGGGGTGGTACAACAGGAGATGCTGGCTATCTCTCCAAAAGGAAGAAGATTTTTGTTGTAAAGAATTGTACATAGTTGCTAAGGAGTTTGTCCTCCATTGCCATTCCCTTGGGCATCCCATACACCCCTTACCCCATCCAAGTTCTAAATCCCCTAATAAAACTTCAAAACAAAGCTCAAGAACTGGTTACTGTCTCCTGATGCAAGTCTGAGTGAAGGAAATGCGTGTTGCCTGGCTGTGCAGGACTATAGGGGGATCCAAATCAATTGCATCTCCTAAGTGGGTAGTGCTACATATGCCTTTAATTTTTATTCTCTGTCCACATATGCAAATATTCGAACTGCTTCCTAGTTAGAACCTCACTTAGAGAAGGAAGATCCTCAAAGCCATTAACACATCCTGATTGGACGATTTATTAGCTGTTCGCAGCAGGGGTTCCATCTGTTTGCACTCTCTGCAGGAACTGCTGACTTGCAGCGTACTCTCGGTAATATTTCATCGGTCTTCTCTCCGGCAATTACGCTCGTTCTCAGACCCATGTGCTGACTTTAATATTTAATGATCATCTGGGGATGGTGTTCCGTGCCAAGTGTGCGGAATCAGGAGGGGATTATTAGGAGGATATAATGATCAATCAAAGGCCGACGTATTCGCAGAATCATGGACTGTCCTGGAATGTCATCGCTCCATCCATGACGGAGGAGGTAGATGTAAAATGTAAAGAGCATACCCCCTACATGTCTGAATTTTCACATGGCTCATAGAAAATCAGAAGAGTGCATTCAGAAAATATAGAATTGTCTGAGGATTTAAGGTAAATTCCAGCAAAAATGCAGATTTTAACAAGTGTGTTAAAAAAAATGAAAAAATTGCCCTGGTAGAGAAGTGGTTAATGAACAAACAGCGAGGCATAGAATATGACAGAGTGTGGGGAAATCCATTGTCTTATACTTGACAGGTCTGCATAAACAAAACCTTGGCATATCGCAGAACCAGTCCACTCTACCGAACAAGTGATCAGACTGTACACTGTAACCTTGTAGCAAGTCTCAAGGTGAGACACAATAGGAAAGAAAAAAGCGCCTCTAAGTGCAGTATAAGGACATTTAATGTGGAACAATAAAAAATCACTCACATGGTGAAAGAATTAAAAAGGCTTGTGTGTGTATCGCTCAGCAGATGGGTGAAGGAACGCACCTTGGAGCGCAACGTCGACGTGAAGAGGACCAGCATGCAATGCAACGCGTTTCGGCAAGTGCCTGTCCATCAGCCTATGCTTGAAAAGGGAGCACTCTTGCCGTCCATTAACTTCACGCATGCTCCTAAACACGGTCGGCTCTCCCCATCCAGAGTCCCCCCAGGTGCGGATCACAGCTTGTGTGTGTGTCTCTCAGCAGATGGGCGAAGGAACGCACCTTGGAGCGCAATGTCGGCATCAGCGTGATGACGTGAAGAGGACCAGCATGCAATGCGGCGTGTTTCGGAGCATGCGTGAAGCTAATGGACGGCAAGCATGCTCCCTTTTCAAGCATAGGCTAATGGACAGGCGCTTGCAGTCCATTAGCTTCACGCATGCTCCGAAACACATTGCATTGCATGCTGGTCCTCTTCACGTCATCACGCTAACGCCGACGCTGCGCTCCAAGGTGCGTTCCTTCGCCCATCTACTGAGAGACACACACACACAAGCTGGCTGGCTCTTTCCATCCAGAGTTCCCCAAGGCACGGATCACAGCTTACCCAGTGAGGACTTCTCTTGCCACTCCAATATTGATGAGCCTTTTTAATTCTTTCACCATGTGAGTGATTTTTTTTATTGTTCTTTAAATGTTCTTATACTGCACTTTGAGGCACTTTTTTCTTTTCCTATTGTGTTTCATCCAGAACCTGCTACAGCTTCAAGACCATGCCCTAGTGCAGGGGTGGGTAACTGTGGCCCTCCAGCTGTTGGTAAACTACAGGTCCCATCATGCCTCTGCCTTTGGGAGTCATGCTTGTAACTGTCAGTTTTGCAATGCCTCATGGGACTTGTAGTTCTATAACAGCTGGAGGGCCACAGTTGCCCACCCCCGCCCTAGTGCTATGTGGACTTGCATACATTGAACTTTAACCACATGCCGCCCAGCTACTGTATAAATACGGCGGCAGGGCGGCACGGCTGGGCAAAAGCACGTTTTAAAATGTGTGTTTTGTAAGCAGGTAGGGGGCGCACCGCCGCCCTACCTGTCCCGCCGATCACAGCCGCGGATGTCAGTCGCAGGGTCACAGCCGGTCGTTACCGGCTATGTCCCGGTGATCGGCGGCAATCGCTGACAGAGAGCACAGCTGCAGTAGCTGTGCTTTCTGTCAGTTCCCTGACAGCTACAGGACACGCTGATCGGGACAGAAGAGTTTCTCTCTCTCGATCAGCGGTGTTCCCTGCAGTACACCCCCCCCCGCCCCCTAGTAAAACACTCCCCTCACACAGTTAACCCTTTCCCTGAATAATAAACTTAACCCCTTCCTCCCCAGTGCCATTCGTACAGTGTCAATGTTTTTTTTTTTTCACTGATCACTGTATTGGTGTCAATGGAGATGTCAGTGACCCCAAGTCAGTACCCCCCAATGTCAGAGTGTCCGCCGCAGTCCCGCAGTCCCGCCATAAGTCGCTGATCGCTGCCATAAAGCCCAGTATCTTTCCCGCCATTTGTAAATGCTATAACTTTCACGTAAACCAATTAATTTACACATATTGGGGTTTTTTTTTAGCAAAGACATGTCGCAGAATGCATTTTGGCAGAAATTTATGACTAAATTTGATTTTTAAATTTTTTTTTACTGGACATGTTTTATAGCAAAAAGTCCAAAATATTATTTTTTTCCTCAAAATTGTCAGCCTTTTTTTTTATAAGATAAAAACCGCACAAGCGATCAAATACCACCGAAAGAAAGCTCAATTTGTGGGAAAAAGAGGATGTAAATTTCATTTATGTACCATATTGCATGACCGCGCAATTGTCCGTTAAACTAACGCAGCGCTGTATAGCAAAAAAATGGCCTAAATTGCAGTATCTATACCATAGCGTGTAGACGCTATAACTTTCACACAAAGCAATCAATATACACTTATTGGAATTTTTTTTACCAAAAACATGTAGCAGAATACATTTTGGCCTAAATTTATAACTAACTTTGAGTTTACTATATATTTTTTATAGCTAAAAGTAAAAAATATCATTTTTCTTCAAAATTTTTGGCCTTTTTTTGTTTATAGCGTGAAAAATAAAAAGCGCACAGGTGATCAAATACCACCGAAAGAAAGCTCTATTTGTGTGAAAAAAAGGACGTAATTTTGTTTGGGTGCAGCATTGCATGACCGCGCAATTATCAGTTGAATTAGTGCAGCGCCGAGTAGCAAAAAGAGGCCTGGTCATTAAGGGGGGTAAATCCTCTGGAGCTCAAGTGGTTAATATGTGCATTTACTTGTTCTCTGGCACCTGATTTGGGGAATTATTTTGCGCTGATTTTGTTTTTTTTTTTTGTCTCAAGGTGAGAGGCTGCAACAAAGGGCTGATCTGTGTCAGACATTTGTGAACACAGCCAATAGCTTCACCAGCATTTACTTGTTTGTGTCTCTTCTCTGAGCCGGCATCAGTCCAGGAAGTAGAAGGTGACCCTATATGAATCCTGAACAAAGATGGTGCCATGCTTCTAGAGAGAAAAGCAGATAAAGGCATTATCAGGGGAAGTACTGTGATCTCTATAAGGGTTAGGAGATACCTGGAAGGGTTACACTGACACATTACTGAGTGTGTATGGGCTTAAAAATAGAAATCTGCTACTATAGTACCTCCAGAGGGGGCGCTCCACAAGCAAAATGAATATACCTAGAAATCAGAATACAATGAACCTGATCACACCACCCACCAACCACACTGCCTCTAGGCTTGGTTCACACCAATGCGGTGTTTTTAGTGCTTTTTGCAGACATGTACTACAGTCCATCTAACATGGTTTCCCATGAGACACGTTCACATTTATGCTTTTTTGAGCAGCTGAGTTTTTGGAAATGGTCAGGGATTTTTTAAAACGCAAAAAGCAGTGTTTTTGCTACAATAGAGTTCAATGGAGATGCTGCTGAAATGCGTGTAGTGCGTTTTTGCCAGGTTTTGCATTTTTATTCTGCCCAGCAACTAAAATATTTCTCTTTTAACCAAAAACAAGCAAAAAAAGCTGAAAAAAAAACCAGCAAAACGCGTCAAAAACGCATGTATAAAAATGCAAAGGGAAATGCAAAGCAGTGCAAAGATGGATCAAAAGCAAACTGCATAGGTATGGACCAAGCCTCAAACAGGATATTGCAATAGCACCATCTAGTGTCAGTTTTGCAGACTGCAGTTTTAGTTTTTTTTTGCTCACTCTATGGTCCAGGAGCTAACTTCCCTTCATCAATAATGCTTGCACATGACTAAGATTCTTCTCCTCCTCCAGCTAGTCAGTAATTGCAAGAGCAAATCATTTTTGCCAACTCTTCATTGCCAATATGCAGGGCTATAGAGGGAGTAGATGAGGAGGAGGAAGAAGAGGATGCATTAACAGCAGTTTCAGAACATTGATTGCTCTGCACTTGGGGGGAGGGGGAAGAAGAGGCAGGCTTTGTCAGCCACTCAGCTACCCCTCGGCTGTAAAGCACCGCCACTCTGAGATATAAAAGGAAGACATGTCCTACCTCTAGTTGGTCGGCCCAACCGCTCTTTTTCCTGCAAAGCCTTCTCTTCCCCTACTACTTCTTAATGCAGAACCTGCTTATCTCCTAATACTTCTGCATGTAGGCAGATGCCTAGGGTACTGTTTGTATGAGTTAATGGGGTTGATGTCCAGAGGTTCATGGGTTGCTGTTTTTGGTCTGTGGTGCTTCCCATGGTGGGGATGCATGTAAGCAGGGCCGGTGCTTCCACTTGGCAAACTAGGTGGCCGGCTAGGGTGCATTGCCACCTAGGGCAATGCACTCTTTCTGTGTGGGACGCCGCCACATCATGAATGATCCTTCAGCTGAGAGGAGGGGCAGCAGAGGGGAGGAAGAAAGGAAAGAGGAAGATGCCAGGTGTCTGGGGCCAGTGTTCCTCTCAGACTCAGTCCCTTACTGCAAGCCGTCTGGCAGCTGCTGATCACTGTGGAGTTCCAGCCCTTCTCTTCCCATTCATCAGCGGATGCAGAGGAAGGTAATGTCTGTCTCTAATGTCTCGTGTCTGTGTGAGTGTGACCGGGCCGGCGAGCCATCCATCACATGTGCAATGTATCAGGGAGTGATGACATCATCACGATCCCACAGCCTGCTCTTCTAGTACCTGCTGATCTGTGTCAGTGTTGGTGGTGGTGTGTTGTGTCGGATCTGTCACTGTGTGGGGTCGCTCAGTTCAGATGCTTGCTATCACATTTTATCTCCGCTCATTGCCTGGGGAATTCCAGCCTGGGATCTGTCAGAGTGTGGATCCATCATCCTCCACTCACTGCAACTGTCACCCTGCCACTGCCAGCCACAGATACAGTCCACCCGTGACACTGATTTTGTCTTTAATATTGGTCCTGGTAGCATCTTATGGCACTTATTTTTACAAATTAAAAGTAAGTTAGCAGTTTCATGTTTTGTTGATTTTATATTTCTATTGTTTTTAGACATTTGTTTTTTTTATTTTTTTTTGGGGGGGGGGGCGTAAGTAGCTGATCTTGCCTAGGGCACAAAATAATCTAGCACTAGTTCCTTAGTAGGACCCTGAAAAAGGAACAGTTGAAGCCATGCTACTATTTGTTGGGAACTAACACAACCTAAAGGTACCTACAAACTAAAGATACAAGCACCACAGCATAGGTATGGTGTATGGTTGAACTGGATGGACTTTAGTCTTTTTTCAGCCAGACTAACTATGTAGCATAGCCTCAGTACAACGCAGTAATTGCATAGCATTTATAAAAGGGAGAAAAAACATTGCCATTCTGACCCTTTGCCTCGCTTTCGTAACAAATACAGAACTGTATAGAGGAGATGAAATGGAACTAATGATCCTAATGCCTTTTATTCAAGTAAAGGATGTTCTGATTTAGCAACAATGATTTACTTGTGAATAGAGTGAGAGTGTGCTTCTACAATGAATGGGAACTTTCATGTTAACCTTCTGAGTAGTGAAGGGTGGGAAGTAAAGGGAAGGAGGAACAGCCAGCTCAGGAGAGGAGGTGGTGGTGGCCAGGAGAGGGAGTTTCCATAGGAGGGAATGATTGTTGGTTGTATGGTTTTTCCTTCTAAGTGACAGGGTCCCTATATTAGGGCCCACTGCATAACTGAACCCTTCTAGGGACTGACAGAACCACGGTGTGCAAGGCCTCACACAGTATACAGTGGCCTAACCTTCAGGCTGAAGAGGGTACAGTGTCTTGTGTAATGTGTATAAAAAAGATGGTGGACAAAATCTGAGCTCAAGAGCAGTATCTCTGAAAATGTCTCTGTAGCCAGTGCTGGGACAGATGTCACTGGCAGGTGAAAGAACTTTGTCCTTCCAATGTGGGCTCTGCATGCAGAAGTAGTAGGGGGTGAGCAGGTCACGCACACAGTAGCAATAGGTGATGAGCAGGTTCCAGGTTCTGCACACAGAAGTAGTAGGGGGATAGCAGGTTCTGAACACAGAAGTAGTAAAGGTAAAGCAGGTTCTGCACACGGAAGTAGTAAGGGGAGAGCTGGTTCTGCACACAGAAGTAGTAGGTGACAAGCAGGTTCTGCACACAGAAGTAGTAGGTGGCGAGAAGGTTCTGCACACAGAAATAACAGGGGGCACACAGTAGTAGGGGGCAAGTAGGTTTTGCACACAGAAGTAGTAGGGGGTGAGCAGGTTCTGCACACAATAGTAAGGGGCAAGCAGGTTCTGCAAACAGAAGTAGTCGGGGGAGAGCTGGTTCTGTACACAGAGGTATTATGGAGAGAGCTGGTTCTGCACACAGAAGTAGCAGAGGGCAAGCAGGTTCTGCACACAGAAGTAGTAGGGGGAGAGCTGGTTCTGCACACAGAAATATTAGGGAGAGAGCTGGTTCTGCACACAGAAGTAATAGGGGGTGAGCAGGTTCTGCACACAGTAGTAGGGGGCAAGCAGGTTTTGCACACAGAAGTAGTAGGGGGTGAGCAGGTTCTGCACACAATTGTAGGGGGCAAGCAGGTTCTGCACACAGAAGTAGTAGGGGGAGAGCTGGTTCTGTACACAGAAGTATTATGGAGAGAGCTGGTTCTGCACACAGAAGTAGTAGGGGGCGAGCAGGTTCTGCACACAATAGCAGGGGGCAAGCAGGTTCTGCACACAGAAGTAGTAAGGGGAAAGCTGGTTCTGCACACAGAAATAGTAGGGGGAGAGCTGGTTCTGCACACAGAAGTATTAGGGGGAGAGCAGGTTCTGCACACAGAAGTAGTAGGTGACAAGCAGGTTCTGCACACAGAAGTAGTAGGTGGTGAGAAAGTTTTTCACACAGAAGTAGTAGGGGCGAGCAGGTTCTGCACACAGAAGTAGTAGGGGGAGAGCTGGTTCTGCACACAGAAGTAGTAGGGGGCGAGCAGGTTCTGCACACAATAGTAGGGGACAAGCAGGTTCTGCACACAGAAGTAGTAGGGGGAGAGCTGGTTCTGTACACAGACGTATTATGGAGAGAGCTGGTTCTGCACACAGAAGTAGTAGGGGGCGAGCAGGTTCTGCACACAATAGTAGGGGGCAAGCAGGTTCTGCACACAGAAGTAGTAGGGGAAGAGCTGGTTCTGCACACAGAAATATTAGGGAGAGAGCTGGTTCTGCACACAGAAGTAGCAGAGGGCAAGCAGGTTCTGCACACAGAAGTAGTAGGGGGAGAGCTGGTTCTGCACACAGAAATATTAGGGAGAGAGCTGGTTCTGCACACAGAAGTAATAGGGGGTGAGCAGGTTCTGCACACAGTAGTAGGGGGCAAGCAGGTTTTACACACAGAAGTAGTAGGGGGTGAGCAGGTTCTGCACACAATTGTAGGGGGCAAGCAGGTTCTGCACACAGAAGTAGTAGGGGGAGAGCTGGTTCTGTACACAGACGTATTATGGAGAGAGCTGGTTCTGCACACAGAAGTAGTAGGGGGCGAGCAGGTTCTGCACACAATAGCAGGGGGCAAGCAGGTTCTGCACACAGAAGTAGTAAGGGGAAAGCTGGTTCTGCACACAGAAATAGTAGGGGGAGAGCTGGTTCTGCACACAGAAGTATTAGGGGGAGAGCAGGTTCTGCACACAGAAGTAGTAGGTGACAAGCAGGTTCTGCACACAGAAGTAGTAGGTGGTGAGAAAGTTTTTCACACAGAAGTAGTAGGGGCGAGCAGATTCTGCACACAGAAGTAGTAGGGGGAGAGCTGGTTCTGCACACAGAAGTAGTAGGGGGCGAGCAGGTTCTGCACACAATAGTAGGGGACAAGCAGGTTCTGCACACAGAAGTAGTAGGGGGAGAGCTGGTTCTGTACACAGACGTATTATGGAGAGAGCTGGTTTTGCACACAGAAGTAGTAGGGGGCGAGCAGGTTCTGCACACAATAGTAGGGGGCAAGCAGGTTCTGCACACAGAAGTAGTAGGGGAACAGCTGGTTCTTCACACAGAAATATTAGGGAGAGAGCTGGTTCTGCACACAGAAGTATTAGGGGGAGAGCTGGTTCTGCACACAGAAGTAGTAGGGGGCGAGCAGGTTCTGCACACAGAAGTAGTAGGTGACAAGCAGGTTCTGCACACAGAAGTAGTAGGTGGTGAGAAGATTTTGCACACAGAAGTAGTAGGAGGCGAGCAGGTTCTGCACACAGTAGTAGGGGGCAAGCAGGTTTTGCACACAGAAGTAGTAGGGACGAGCAGGTTCTGCACACAATAGTAGGGGGCAAGCAGGTTTTGCACACAGAAGTAGTAGGGGGCGAGCAGGTTCTGCACACAGAAGTAGTAGGGGGAGAGCAGGTTCTGCACACAGAAGTAGTAGGGGGAGAGCAGGTTCTGCACACAGAAGTATTAGGGAGAGAGCTGGTTCTGCACACAGAAGTATTAGGGGGAGAGCTGGTTCTGCACACAGAAGTAGTAGGGGGCGAGCAGGTTTTGCACACAGAAGTAGTAGGGTGCGAGCAGGTTCTGCACACAGAAGTAATAGGGGGCGAGGAGGTTCTGCACACATAAATAGTAGGGAGCGAGCAGGTTTTGCACACAGAAGTAGTAGGGGGCGTGCAGGTTCTGCACACAGAAGTAGTAGGGGGCGAGCAGGTTCTGCACACAGAAGTAATAGGGGGCGAGGAGGTTCTGCACACATAAATAGTAGGGAGCGAGCAGGTTTTGCACAAAGAAGTAGTAGGGGGCGAGCAGGTTCTGCACACAGAAGTAGTAGGCGGTAAGCAGGTTCTGCACACAGAAGTAGTAGGGAGAGAGCAGGTTCTACACGCAGAAGTAGTAGGGGGAGAGCTGGTTCTGCACTCAGAAATAGTAGGGGGAGGGCTGGTTCTGCACACAGAGGTAGTAGGGGGAGAGCTGGTTCTGCACACAATAGTAGGGGGCGAGCTGGTTCTGCACACAGAAGTAGTAGGGGGAGAGCTGATTCTGCACACAGAAATAGTAGGGGGAGAGCTGGTTCTGCACACAGAAATAGTAGGGGGAGAGCTGGTTCTGCACACAGAGGTAGTAGGGGGAGAGCTGGTTCTGCACACAGAGGTAGTAGGGGGAGAGCTGGTTCTGCACACAGAAGTAGTAGGGGGAGAGCTGCTAAAGCAGAGGCCCTAGAGAATAAAATGGTAGGTGTTGCAATTTTTTTTGTCACGCGATATTTACGCTGCAGTGCTTTAAATGCAATATTTTGGGAGAACACACACTTTAATGAATTTTAATGCACAAAAATACAATATAATACCCAATTGCTGGTAACATATAAAAGCTGATGTTACGCTGAGTAAATAGATACCAAACATGTCACGCTTTAAAATTGTGAATGCCGGTGCAACGGCAAAAAACTGCACATTTTATTATCCATAGGAGACGCTTTAAAAGCCTTTACAGGTTACCACTTTAGATTTACACAGGAGGTCTGGTGCTAGAATTACTGCCCATGATCTGACATTCGCGGTGATACCTCACATGTGTGCTGTGATTGCTGTTTACATACTGATGTGGGACTGATGCGCATGAGAGACAGGGACACTTTACATTTTTATTTATTTATTTGGGTTTTTTTCTGTTTTTTTTACACTGTACCTTTATTTTTTTAACCACTTGCCCTCCTGAGGATTTACCCCCCTTCCTGACCAGGCCATTTTTTACAATACGGTGCTGCGTTACTTTGACAATTGCGCAGTCATGCAATGCTGCACCCAAATGAAATTTACGTCCGTTTCTTCCCCACAAATTGAGCTTTCTTTCGGTGGTATTTGATCGACTGTGCTTTTTTTTTGCGCTATAAATAAAAAAAGACCGTCAATTATGAGAAAAAAAAACAATATTTTTGACTTTTTGCTATGAAATATGTCCAGTAAGAAAATTAAAAAAATCAAATTTCATCATAAATTTCGGCCAAAATATATTCTGTGACGTCTTTGCTAAAAATAAATCCCAATACGTGTAAATGAATTGGTTTACGAGAAAGTTATACCGTTTACAAATGGCGGTATTGATAATGGGATTTTTAAATTTTTTCTACTAGTAATGGTGGCGATCAGCGACTTATAGCGGGACTGCAGCGGGCATTCTGACACTGGGTGGGGAACTAACTTGGTGTCACTGACATCCCCAGTGACACCAACACAGTGATCAGTGCTAATGAAAAACACTGATACTATAGTAATGGCACTGGGCAGGAAGGGGTTAACGTGGTGCGACCAAAGCGGTAACTGTGTGCTGTGTGTTTCACTGTAAGCATGCTGCTTTGTATGGGTCTGCTATGCAGAGCCATACAAAGCAGCGTGCAGGAGCTGATGGGAGCAGGGGCAAACTGACAACTCATGGGGCCCCCGGGCAATAGGGGATCATGGGGCCCCTGTGTCCTTGCCCAAACTCAAAAAAGCCTATGAAAAAGGTACCAGGGGCATCTCATGGGGCCCCCTACTGACCCCGGGCCCTCAGACAGTGCCCGAGTTTCCAAATGGTCAGTCCGCCCCTGCAGGGGAGAGATCTGTGTTGTTTATAAACAGGTCGCCCCCCATCACTGATACTTGGCGATCACTGGCTTAAGTTATTGGGCACGTTGGAAATTTTTTTAAAAACTAACGAATTTATAATCAAGGATGGAAGAATCATGCGAGAAATGTAATCGAAAAAGAAATATAGCCGGCCATACACGGGTCGAATTCCGAAATAACTTCCTTTCCAAATTTTCTGTTGAATTTCGCACCATTAGTGGGCCATATCAACGGCCGATTTTCGAGCGACCATCAAATCTGAGTGATCGGGCATGTTGGAAATTTTTTGAAAAACGAACGAACTTGTAATCAATGATAGAAGAATCATGTGAGAAATGTAATCGAAAAAGAAATAAAGCCGGCTATACACGGGTCGAATTCCGAAAGAATTTCCTTTCCAAAATCTTTTAGAAGAATTTTCCTTTGAATTTCGCACCATTAGTGGGCCATATCAACGGCCGATTTTCGAGCGACCATCAAATCTGAGTGATTGGGCATGTTGGAAATTTTTTGAAAAATTAATGAATTTCTAATCAATGATGGGAGAATCGTTCGAGAAATGTAATTGAAAAAGAAATGAGCTGTGACCTGGAAAGAAAAGGAAATTCTTGGCCAAGAAAATTCTTTTCTGTAGCAACATAAAGTGAAATTAAAGGCTTGGTTAGTTGAATTTCGAAATCAATGGTGGCACCATCGGGTTCAAAATGCAAGAAATTTCTGATTTTCTAAAGGAAATTCATTTGGAATTCAACCCATGTATGGCCTGCACAGAGGCGGACTGACCATTTGGAAACTCAGGCACTGCCCGAGGGCCCGGGGTCAGTAGGGGGCCCCATGAGATGCCCCTGGTACCTTTTTTATAGCCTTTTTTGAGTTTGGGCAAGGACACAGGGGCCCCATGATCCCCTATTGCCCGGGGGCCCCATGAGTTGTCAGTCCGCCCCTGGGCCTGCATAACACCTGCACTGAGCATTGGGCACAAGCAATGTAGTAGATAATAAGCCTTGTCCTGGATTTTATCCGTCCTGGGAAAAAAAAAAATGCTGCCGTGACATAATAAAACACTTACCTTCCTTAGGTAAGTCGGTCATAATAGGAAAATGATCAGGAAGGGCACTGTGCAAGAAATTTAGACTGAATTTAGACTGGTTCTTGAGAGTAGTACTGAGGCAGGGTGATGTGATGTTTTCAGCCTCCTGCTGACCCCTGCCATCATCCATGTTTTGCCTGCATGGCATAGCAAAGCACAGAGACCCAGTGATGATATCACAGGGTCTATAATAACATATGTAATGAAAACACTTTTTATTAATAATTGCTCTCACCCTGCCTCTATGAACCCACAAACATCTTTGCCAAAATAAAACCTATCCTGATGGTCAGTTTTTGCACAGGGTGCACCCCTCCATGGATCAACACTTGGGCCTGCCCATTGTCCTGGTACAAGAGAACCCCCTGTTTCCCGTCACCATTTTAAAACATCACAAATAGCCTATGTCCTTGAGCTGTGTAAAACAATACCTTGGACTCAAGGGGTTAAAAGGCTCCTCAGGGTTACAGAAGCTCCTCCTGGATCTGTTCTCAGGCCAAAGAAAATGCCCTCATTGGCCTCATTAGTTCATGTTTTCTAAAGAAAGAAAAAAACAGACATGGAAATGAACTTTAAAAAAACAAAAACAAAAGTGGCAACACACAAATAGAGATCCAATACATTAAAAAGATATATAGAAAGTATAAAAAGCATGCATTATGTATTTAATACAATAGAAAAATTGAAAAAAAATAAAATAATGAACACGGAAAGGTTTTATTGAACAATTGTCATTGGTGTGTTGATGAGGGGGGAGGGGAACCAGGGAAGGCAAAGTATAAGCAAATGCAACTTCAGCTTCCATGAAAAAAACAGCATCCCTTGTAGCACCTTCCTAGGTAGCTAGAGGGAGCTCTGGCATCAGTCATATATTTTTTATAAAGTATTTAATCTTGCAGTAATATTAAAGCATCTTTAGTATTACAGTATTATTATAACGTCTGTAGTATTGCCATATTTTGTAAAGTATTTAGTTTTGCAGTATTATTATAGTACCTTCGGTCTAGCAGTGTTATTATAGTACCTTTGGTCTAGCAGTATTATTACAGTACCTTTGGTCTAGCAGTATTATTACAGTACCTTTGGTCTAGCAGTATTATTACAGTACCTTTGGTCTAGCAGTATTATTACAGTACCTTTAGTCTAGCAGTATTATTACAGTACCTTTGGTCTAGCAGTATTATTACAGTACCTTTAGTCTAGCAGTGTTATTATAGTACCTTTGGTCTAGCAGTATTATTACAGTACCTTTGGTCTAGCAGTATTATTACAGTACCTTTAGTCTAGCAGTGTTATTATAGTACCTTTGGTCTTGCAGTATTATTATAGTACCTTTAGTCTAGCAGTATTATTATAGTACCTTTAGTCTAGCAGTGTTATTATAGTACCTTTAGTCTAGCAGTGTTATTATAGTACCTTTGATCTAGCAGTGTTATTATAGTACCTTTAGTCTAGCAGTATTATTATAGTACCTTTGATCTAGCAGTATTAGTATAATACCTTTGGTCTAGCAGTATTATTATAGTACCTTTGGTCTAGCAGTATTATTATAGTACCTTTGATCTAGCAGTATTAGTATAATACCTTTGGTCTAGCAGTATTATTATAGTACCTTTGGTCTAGCAGTATTATTATAGTACCTTTGGTCTAGCAGTATTATTATAGTACCTTTGGTCTAGCAGTATTATTATAGTACCTTTGGTCTAGCAGTATTATTACAGTACCTTTGGTCTAGCAGTATTATTATAGTACCTTTGGTCTAGCAGTATTATTACAGTACCTTTGGTCTAGCAGTATTATTACAGTACCTTTGATCTAGCAGTATTAGTATAATACCTTTGGTCTAGCAGTATTATTATAGTACCTTTGGTCTAGCAGTATTATTATAGTACCTTTGATCTAGCAGTATTAGTATAATACCTTTGGTCTAGCAGTATTATTATAGTACCTTTGGTCTAGCAGTATTATTACAGTACCTTTGGTCTAGCAGTATTATTATAGTACCTTTGGTCTAGCAGTATTATTATAGTACCTTTGGTCTAGCAGTATTATTACAGTACCTTTGGTCTAGCAGTATTATTATAGTACCTTTGGTCTAGCAGTATTATTACAGTACCTTTGGTCTAGCAGTATTATTACAGTACCTTTGATCTAGCAGTATTAGTATAATACCTTTGGTCTAGCAGTATTATTATAGTACCTTTGGTCTAGCAGTATTATTATAGTACCTTTGGTCTAGCAGTATTATTATAGTACCTTTGGTCTAGCAGTATTATTATAGTACCTTTGGTCTAGCAGTATTATTATAGTACCTTTGGTCTAGCAGTATTATTATAGTACCTTTGGTCTAGCAGTATTATTATAGTACCTTTGATCTAGCAGTATTAGTATAATACCTTTGGTCTAGCAGTATTATTATAGTACCTTTGGTCTAGCAGTATTATTACAGTACCTTTGGTCTAGCAGTATTATTATAGTACCTTTGGTCTAGCAGTATTATTATAGTACCTTTGGTCTAGCAGTATTATTACAGTACCTTTGGTCTAGCAGTATTATTATAGTACCTTTGATCTAGCAGTATTATTACAGTACCTTTGGTCTAGCAGTATTATTACAGTACCTTTGGTCTAGCAGTATTATTACAGTACCTTTGATCTAGCAGTATTAGTATAATACCTTTGGTCTAGCAGTATTATTATAGTACCTTTGGTCTAGCAGTATTATTGCAGTACCTTTGGTCTAGCAGTATTATTATAGTACCTTTGATCTAGCAGTATTAGTATAATACCTTTGGTCTAGCAGTATTATTATAGTACCTTTGGTCTAGCAGTATTATTACAGTACCTTTGGTCTAGCAGTATTATTACAGTACCTTTGGTCTAGCAGTATTATTATAGTACCTTTGGTCTAGCAGTATTATTATAGTACCTTTGGTCTAGCAGTATTATTACAGTACCTTTGGTCTAGCAGTATTATTACAGTACCTTTGGTCTAGCAGTATTATTATAGTACCTTTGGTCTAGCAGTATTATTACAGTACCTTTGGTCTAGCAGTATTATTATAGTACCTTTGGTCTAGCAGTATTATTACAGTACCTTTGGTCTAGCAGTATTATTACAGTACCTTTAGTCTAGCAGTGTTATTACAGTACCTTTGGTCTAGCAGTATTATTACAGTACCTTTGGTCTAGCAGTATTATTACAGTACCTTTAGTCTAGCAGTGTTATTATAGTACCTTTGGTCTTGCAGTATTATTATAGTACCTTTAGTCTAGCAGTATTATTATAGTACCTTTAGTCTAGCAGTGTTATTATAGTACCTTTAGTCTAGCAGTGTTATTATAGTACCTTTGGTCTAGCAGTATTATTACAGTACCTTTGGTCTAGCAGTATTAGTATAGTACCTTTGATCTAGCAGTATTATTATAGTACCTTTGATCTAGCAGTATTATTATAGTACCTTTAGTCTAGTATTATTATTATAGTACCTTTAGTCTAGTAGTATTATTATAGTACCTTTGGTCTAGCAGTATTATTATTCTGTTATTATGGAACATGATCCCAGCAGTGTGTATGCTGTCAGTCTCTCACAGGGGACACGCAGGCCTATTGGTATTGCCCCATCTTTGTACCTGGATCTTAATTGAGTCAGTTTCCTAGGTGTGGTCTCTGGAATTCAGAGCAATCAGGAATAAACAAAAGGGGTGAGGGCCCCGGGGCCCCAATCTGCTGGAGGTGTGACCTGAGTACTTGTCACTCAGCATGGTGTAAACAGATCTGGAATGAGGGGACGCCCCCCCTGGGTTCATATACCTGATGAGTGACAGGTCACCATTGTCCAGGGGGGTTCAGTCTGCAGGAACAGGGCTGCCTGCATTGCTCTGCACAGTGTGGTGCATTGTCAGGGTACTTGGGATGTCATCCAATCCAATGAATGGAACCGCAATGTAGCCACATAGGTATGATGTGTTACCCCACATTACTGCAATGACTCCGGAGCTGAGATCCTGATCCCATCACCAGGAACAATTATGTAGGATGAACTTGTAGACTTTTCAGACTTCACTGCATGATTGTTCTAGTAACTACCTGAGTAGTCATTTGTATTGCTATTTTATTTATTTACTCATCCTTCAGGGACTCTAATGGTGAGATCTATGTGTTGAGTTCCCAGGTCTGTACATCTGCTGTGCCCATTATGAGGGTTTCCCACCATCCCTGAGCTGAGTCCCGGGTCTGCACATCTGCTGTGCCCATTATGAGGGGTTCCCACCATCCCTGAGCTGAGTTCTCGGGTCTGTACATCTGCTGTGCCCATTATGAGGGGTTCCCACCATCCCTGTGCGGAGTTCCCGGGTCTGTACACCTGATGTGCCCATTATGAGGCAGCTCTTGAAGCTAGATGGGGAGATCTCAAGAACGCCTGTAGACTAGCAGGCAGCGGGGTCTGGGTTTGCACATGCTCCTTAGGTGATCTTGCGCAGTGTTTGGTGACATAATGAGGTTCGTGTTGCTTAGGATATGACAATGGTTAAACAAACCCCACCAGATCCCATAAAGTGCAACTGCGGGATTTTTGAAATTATAACTAAATGAAGCCGGCACCCTTCTGAAGTTTGTATTTCCAAAATAAGGTTTAGTGATGCCAGCAATAAATAAAAAGAGTGTTGGAGGAAGGGGAGATCTAAAGTGTTCCTAAACCCCGGACCCTGCATTCACTATATCCGCTCTCCCCGGACCCTGCATTCACTATATCCGCTCTCCCCGGACCCTGCATTCACTATATCCGCTCTCCCCGGACCCTGCATTCACTATATCTGGTCTCCCCGGACCCTGCATTCACTATATCCGCTCTCCCCGGACCCTGCATTCACTATATCTGGTCTCCCCGGACCCTGCATTCACTATATCTGGTCTCCCCGGGCCCTGCATTCACTATATTCGGTCTCCCCAGACCCTGCATTCACTATATCTGCTCTCCCCGGACCCTGCATTCACTATATCTGGTCTCCCCGGGCCCTGCATTCACTATATCTGGTCTCCCCAGACCCTGCATTCACTATATCTGCTCTCCCCGGACCCTGCATTCACTATATCCGGTCTCCCCAGACCCTGCATTCACTATATCCGGTCTCCCCGGACCCTGCATTCACTATATCTGGTCTCCCCGGACCCTGCATTCACTATATCTGCTCTCCCCAGACCCTGTATTCACTATATCTGGTCTCCCCTGACCCTGCATCCACTATATCTGGTCTCCCCGGACCCTGCATTCACTATATCTGCTCTCCCTGGACCCTGCATTCACTATATCTGGTCTCCCCGGACCCTGCATTCACTGTATCCGCTCTCCACAGACCCTGCATTCACTATATCCAGTCTCCCTGGAACCTGAATTCACTATATCTGGTCTCCCCTGACCCTGCATTCACTATATCCGGTCTCCCCTGACCCTGCATTCACTATATCCGGTCTCCCCTGACCCTGCATCCACTATATCCGGTCTCCCCTGACCCTGCATTCACTATATCTGCTCTCCCTGGACCCTGCATTCACTATATCTGGTCTCCCCGGACCCTGCATTCACTATATCTGGTCTCCCCGGACCCTGCATTCACTATATCTGGTCTCCCCGGACCCTGCATTCACTATATCCGGTCTCCCCTGACCCTGCATTCACTATATCCGGTCTCCCCTGACCCTGCATTCACTATATCCGGTCTCCCCTGACCCTGCATTCACTATATCTGCTCTCCCTGGACCCTGCATTCACTATATCTGGTCTCCCCGGACCCTGCATTCACTATATCTGGTCTCCCCGGACCCTGCATTCACTATATCTGGTCTCCCCGGACACTGCATTCACTATATCTGCTCTCCCCGGACCCTGCATTCACTATATCTGGTCTCCCCGGACCCTGCATTCACTATATCTGGTCTCCCACAGTACACAGAACATGGAAATGCAATTATTTTAGTAACTATAAACTGCAAAATAAACCTTTTAGTGTATAGGAGCAGTGTATACAGTTTCCTTTAGCTCTGGGGAAAGTGACAGCTCATTCTCTAAGCTATAGTAAAGGGAAAAAAAGACGGCAATTGCATTTAATAACAATGCCATTTTTTAAATGTAATTACCGGCTTTTTGTTCCCTTTACTATAGCTCAGAGAATAAGCTGTCACCCACTGACATTACCCAGTGACTGCGCCCCTTAGTTTCTTTTAGCTCCTAGGAAAGTGACATATAGTAACAGCCAGTGAGGGAGCCTCTCCATATATACTGCTCCTCTCCTGCCCCCTCCCCCTACAAGGAAGACCTGTCACTCATATGCTATCACATAGGGACTATTGGTTCCCTATGTGATAGCAATAAAATCATAAGTTAAAAAAAAAAAATATACATGAAAGTAAAAAAAAATACAAAAATAAAATTGGAGCCTCCCCACCCCCATGTACGCAGTCATTTCGGTCTCGGTTCGGTTTTCGGCCACATGAATTCTGAATTTTCTGCAACAGTTTCGGCACCAGAATTTTCATTTTGGCGCACCACTACTTTAAAGTACAAGTACACCCAATCAGTGGCGTCCCGAGGCAGGTGCGGGGGGTGCGCGACGCACTGGGTGACACCTACCGTACGGGGTGAAACCGGACCCGCTCCACGAAAAGGTAAGTTGTAAAGTAAGCCGATGATCACCGCAGGATGGATCGGATCTGCGGATTGGGGAGCATAATGGATTGGAGTCCAATCCATTATGCTCAATCTGCAGATCCGATCCATCCTGCGGGGATCCTCAGAGGGGGTGTCACCAAGTGTTATCGCACCGGGTGACACCAACCCTAGGGACGCCCCTGCACCCAATCACTAAAACCAGCAGCATGCAGCTTTTATAGAACTCATCCCTGGTGATCCCGCCATGAGGGGCCCTGAGCAGGCACTTCCTGGTATGCAGTGACAACGCTCTGTCTCTCTCTCCCCACTGATTTCAGTTTCAATTATCCCAATTTATGGAGGTGTTTGTTTTGGAGCTGAAATCCCCTCTTAGCTGACACCTTTATGAAGAAGCAGATCTGGGATTTCTCAGGACAGACCAACATTTATCCAATCCCATCATTCTGTGGTTACCAGACTGCCATCTTGTGGTCACAGCTGGCACTGTAAACTGGGATTTTTAGCTTTCATTATTGTTGTTTTCTTTTGCATCTGTCAGGTTTTTTTGGATTTGTCAGGATTTTCAGAGGCCCTCTACAGGTGTGTATCTGGCTGACGTGCACAGTTTCCATTCTGATGGGGACCCTGATGGGAAACCCAATGTAAAGAGGACTCTGATGTAAAAAGGGAGAATGATGTCAGGGGGACTCTGTAACCTGACATAAGGTGACACTCTGGTGTGGACCCTGATGTAAGGGTGGCTTTGTTGTGGACCATAATGTAAACGGGGATTCTGATGGGGACCTTGATGTGAGGGGGACACTGATATGGACTCTGTCTGGAACCCTGATGTAAGAGGGAACACTGATGGGGACTCTGATATAAGGCGGGGGCTCTCATGGGAACCCTGATGTAAGGGAGGGCTCTGATGGGGACCCTGGTGTAAGGGGCACACTGATGTAAGGGGGGACACTGATGGGAACCCTGATGTAAGGGGGGCTCTGATGGGGACCCTGGTGTAAGGGGCACACTGATGTAAGGGGGGACACTGATGGGGACTCTGTATAAGGGGAAACCTGATGGTGACCTTGATGGAAGAGAGAGGCTCTAATGTAAAGTGAACACTGATGGGCACACTGATGTTAGAGGGAACCCTGATGGGGACTCTGATATAAGGTGGGGGCTCTCATGGGAACCCTGATGTAAGGGGGGCTCTGATGGGGACCCTGGTGTAAGGGGCACACTGATGTAAGGGGGGACACTGATGGGGACTCTGTATAAGGGGAAACCTGATGGTGACCTTGATGGAAGAGAGAGGCTCTGATGTAAGGCGAACACTGATGAGGACTCTGATGTAAGAGGGGACTCTAATGGGGATCCTGATGTAAGGGGAACCCTGATGCAGACCTTGAAGTAAGGGGGGGACACTGATGGCAACTTTGATATAATGGGGACTATGACAGGGACCCTGATGTATGCAGGACTCTGGTGGGTACCTTGATGTATGGGGGACACTGATGGGCACTTTGATGTTTGGGGGACACTGTTGGGGGCTCTGATGCAAGGTGGTCTTTGATGGGGACCTTGATGTAAAGGGTAACACTGATAGGGATTCTGATGTAAGGGGGGACTCTGATAGGGACCCTGATGTAAGGGTGGACAGTGATGGGGACTCTGATATAAGGAGAACCCTGATGGGGACCCTGATGTAGGAGGGGATGCTAATGGGTATCCTGATGTAAGGGAGACTCTGATGGGTATCTTGAAGTAAGGGGGGGCACTGATGGTGATTATGATGTAATGGGGACTCTAATGGGACTGTAACTGATATAAGGATGTCTTTGATGAGGACCTTGCTGTAATGGGGGACTCTGATGAGTACCTTGATACCTTGATGTAAGGGGGACTCTGATGTAAGGGTGGCTTTGATGGGAATCCTGATGTAAGGGGGGACACTAATAAGTACTCTCATGTTGAGGGACATATTGGAGACTCTGATTAGAAAGATGCAAACTGAATGTATTTTCATTCAACTTTCATTTTGTGTGGAATTCCTTTGCTTTGCTTTACTCTTCTTTCTCTGTTGTTCGGAATTATATAATGCTGATTACAAAAAAAACATGAAAACTCAATAAATAATTTCCGTTCTATTCATTCATTCATTCAGCTGATTTTCTGGCCCATAAATAATTGTAAAATTGTATAATGTGGCCCTCGTACTGACAAGGTAGGGGCCCCCTGTTTTATACCAGGAAGGGAATCAGTTCCTCCATCTGTCACACTAATTGCACTGACAACTGAAAATGACAATCTGCCCGATAAAGACATCTTTAGGGAAGCAGAAACTAATAATAATAATCGGTCCGAGCCATTTGTCCTCCTTATAACCAAAACAGAGCCTGCTTATTAGATTTCCATCCAGGCGGATGGACGAAAGGTCCACCTCCTCCATTCATAGAGCTCTTTTCACCGATGGAAACTATAGTATGGCTTCTATGAATGGAGGATGTTGGATGAATGAAAGGTCCACCTCCTTCTTTCATAGAGCACTTTTCACCGATGGAAACTTTAGTATGGCTTCTATGAATGGAGGATGTTGGATGAATGAAAGACCCAACTCCTTCATTCATAGAGCACTTTTCACTGATGGAATTTATAGTATACCTTCTATAAATGAAGAATGGGCAGATGAATGAAAGGTCCACCTCCTCCATTCACAGAGTGCTTTTCACTGATAGAGATCATAGTACAGCTTCTATGAATGGAGGATAGGTGGATGAAAGAAAGGTCCACCTTCTTTCATAGAGCGCTTTTCTCCGATGGAAACTATAGTATGGGCTCTATGAATGGAGAAAATGCAAATGAATGAAAGGTCCACCTCCTTCTTTCATAGAGCTCTTTTCACCGATGGAAACTATAGTATGGCTTCTATGAATGGAGAATGTTGGATGAATGAAAGGTCCACCTCCTTCTTTCATAGAGCACTTTTCACCGATGGAAACTTTAGTATGGCTTCTATGAATGGAGGATGTTGGATGAATGAAAGACCCAACTCCTTCATTCATAGAGCACTTTTCACTGATGGAATTTATAGTATACCTTCTATAAATGAAGAATGGGCAGATGAATGAAAGGTCCACCTCCTCCATTCACAGAGTGCTTTTCACTGATAGAGATCATAGTACAGCTTCTATGAATGGAGGATAGGTGGATGAAAGAAAGGTCCACCTTCTTTCATAGAGCGCTTTTCTCCGATGGAAACTATAGTATGGGCTCTATGAATGGAGAAAATGCAAATGAATGAAAGGTCCACCTCCTTCTTTCATAGAGCTCTTTTCACCGATGGAAACTATAGTATGGCTTCTATGAATGGAGAATGTTGGATGAATGAAAGGTCCACCTCCTTCTTTCATAGAGCACTTTTCACTGATGGAATTTATAGTATACCTTCTATAAATGAAGAATGGGCGGATGAATGAAAGGTCCACCTCTTTCTTTCATAGAGCACTTTTCACTGATGGAATTTATAGTATACCTTCTATAAATGAAGAATGGGCAGATGAATGAAAGGTCCACCTCTTTCTTTCATAGAGTGCTGTTCAGTCATGGAAACTATAGCACAGCTTCTACGTATGAAGGATAGGCAGATGAACGAAAGGTCCACCTCTTCCATTCATAGAGCTCTTTTCACTCATGGAACTTACAGTATGGCTTTTATAAATGGAGGAAAGGCGGTTGAATGAAAGGTCCACCTCCTCCATTCATAGAGTGGTTTTCACTGATGGAAACTATAGTATGGCTTCTATGAATGTAGGGTGAGGGGATGAATGGAAGGTCCACCTCTTTTATTCATGGAACGCATTTCACTGCTGGAAACATAATACAACTTCTGTGATTCGAGAAGGGGGTCAGAAAGGGCAGGCATGGTCGGTGCCTGTGACAGGTCCAGCACCACTCATATTAACTCTCGCAGCACCATAAAACTATGGCTGCAGATTTATGGGTGAGGGGCATAGATCTTTGGATTTCACCTAAGACAGCCGGCACCAAAACATGGGACAATTAAAATGTTACAATTAAAGTTTTTTACGGTAAAAAAATTCATTTTGACGTATTCATAATAGTCTATGAGATTCTCAGTATATCCCATATGGATGGAAGGGCCGGTCCCCACGGAACAGATTGTCATCTGGAGGCCTCAGTTGGTGTGAGTGTTGCCTGGTTCCTGCAGAGGCCATGCTGACAGATGGCGGTGTTGGGACAATAGACAGAGAACCGGTCTTTTTACATGGGATTATTTGTACAAAAACTATTCTGTTACACCTGATATATGAATCCACACCAGACCGAGATGTGTGGGTTAACCGCTTCACTACTAAGGGATACTGGGGTTTTCCTTGGCAGTATCAAGACTGGATCAAGATGACAGTCAGGCAAGCAACATTTTAAAATAAAGAGGTCAGCAATGGCCACCTACATATTCTCTCTATCCATTAGACAATATCTATAGTGCAGATTTTCATATATATTTTCATGATTAATTATGTAAAAAAATGAAACATGCAAAATATATTTTTATGCATTATTTGTTTTTCTTTTTTGGGGGGTAAAAATGAAGTTTTGCATATATACTGTATGTTTCACACTTCCTCTTGCAGGCAGGGGATGGAGCTCTAGGCTCTCTGATATACCTACAGTTATTGTGCTAGAAATGAATCCTGGAGAGCACACATGTCTCTTCCTTTTCTGCTTCTGGCTTCAACCTCCCATTCTCTCCTTCAGTTACTCTCCTCCTTTCCTCTTCCATTCAATCTCCTCTCCTTCGCTCCTCCTCCTCCACTCTATCTCCATATTCCACTCTTCCTTTCCTCCTCCATTGCACCGCCTCCTTTCTTTGTCCAGTCCATCTTCTCTCCTCCACTCCTCATCCTCTCCTCCTCCACTCCGTCTCCTCACCTCTGCTCTACTTCCCCTCTCTTTCACTCTTCCTGTCCTCCACTCATCCTCCTCTCCTCTTCCACTCAATCTCATTTGCCCCACTTCTCCTCAACTTCTCCTGCAATTCCATCTCCTATCCTTATCTCCTCCCCCACTCCATCCCCTCTCCTCCACTCCTCCTCTCTTCTCTTCCACCCCATCTCCTCTCCTCCACTCCTCCTTCTCCACTCCATCCCCTCTACTTCATCTTCTCTCCTCCTTCATGCCATCTCTCCCTCACCCTTCCTTTCTTTGTCCACTCCATTTCTTCTGCTCCACTCCGCTTTTTCTCATCCACTCCTCTTCCAATGTAACGGAACCGGACCCCGACTGCACTAGGGTATTTCCGTTAGACTCCCGCTTTCCTGTCCGAACACAGATCCTCGGACACCACCGCTGACCAAACAAGACTAGACAACACCATTCTGTCTGAACATGGAACTCTTCCTCTCCTCCTTCTCCTCCAACAAATCATTTTACTCTTCCCCACTTCTCCACTACCTTCTCTTCTTCTTCTCGCCAACTCTACATCCTTTTCTCCACCACTTCAACTTCTCTCCTCCTCCACTTCTCCCCCTCCTCCTCTTCTCTTCATTGCCCTCACCACTTCCTCGCCTCTTATATATCGTCCACTATTTGCTTCTTTCTTCCTATAATCCTCCCCAACACATCATAATCATCATATACCTTCTTTTTCATTCCATCCCAACCTCTGTTTGTCATCCCCCACCTCTGTTTGTCATCCGCCATCTCTTTTTTCTCCTCTTCTCTCTAACTTTTCTCCACCTCCTCTACCTCCTTCTCCTCCACTTCTCTTACACTCTTCTCCTACCTCCACCTCACTCTCCCATTTCTTACTCACCTCCTCCTCTCTTCCTCCAACCCTCCCCCATCTCCTCCATTCTTTCTCCACCTCCTCCACTTTTCCTCTAGCAACTCTTGCTCTCCTCCTATACCTTCGCCTTCATTCCTCCCCTGACTTTCTGTAATGGACCGCCTGACAGCACCTCTATCAATCCCCTGGCAGAGCCTCCCCAGAGTGCGGAGTCTAGCACTGGAGCACTTGTTCACCAGGGCCCCTGATGGTGGGGATGGACTTGGAGCGCTCCGGTACCAGGTCTCAGCTGCTAGGTATCTCCAACAGGGGTAGAGGAGTCTGACAGGAGCTCAAGGGGGCTAAGAATCTGATGTGAGAGAGCCTAGTGATCCCTGCGGGATGGATGGATGAGCTAAATCAGAGTCATACAGGCCGGGTCGGTAACTAGCGGGTCGGTGAGGTACAAAACGGTAGGCAAAGGATAGTCGGGTCACACGCAGGGTCAATACCAAAAGATCAGATTTAAAGGGGAACATCCAGGAGCAGAGTCAGGCAGGCCAAGGGTCAGGACAGGAGAAGGCAGCAAGGTCAAACAATCCAGATCAAGCTACTCACAACACAGGTAACAGCATACAAAGACCATTCGGCAACAAGTGTTTGTGCAGAGCTGGTTTAAATAGCCCGCCCTACACCTGACAGGCGCAGCCTAGGTCCTAGTGCCTGCCTAGTACTGTCAAGACGACGGGTGCGCCTGGGTCCTAGTGCCCTGCCACCTACACGTCTTGGCAGACACCTACGCCTGTGTAGACCCATGTGTCGCGATGGTCCCTGACGCTTTCTCTCTTCTCTACTCTTCCCAAACTCTTACTCTTCTCCTGCACACTCCCATTCCTCCTCCTCTCTTCCTGTACCTTCTCTGTCATTCCGCCCATGCTTCCTTCTCTCCTCCACTCTTCCCCACTTCCTCTTCTCCTCCACTCTCCCATTCCTCACCCACCTACTCTCCTCCTGTACCTTCTCTGCCATTCCTCCCATGCTTCCTCCTCTTCTCCACTCTTCCCCACTTCCTCCTTTTCTCCTTCGCTTTCCCTTTTCTCTCCCACCTCCTCTTCTCCTCACCCACCTCTTCCTCTCTTCCTGTACCTTCTCTTCCCCACTTCCTCCTCTTCTCCTCCACTCTCCCATTCCTCACCTACCACCTCTCCTTTTGTACCTTCTCTGCCATTCATCCCATGCTTCCTTCTCTCCTCCACTCTTCCTCACTTCCTCCTATTCTCCTCCACTCTCCCATTCCTCACCTACACCCTCTCCTTTTGTACCTTCTCTGTCATTCCCCCCATGCTTCCTTCTCTCCTTCACTTTTCCCCACTTCCTCCTCTTCTCCTACACTTTCCCATTCCTCACCCACCTCCTCTCCTTTTGTACCTTCCCTGCCATTCATCCCATGCTTCCTTCTCTCCTCCACTCTTCCCCACTTCCTCCTTTTCTCCATTCTTCCCCACTTCCTCCTTTTCTTCTTCGCTTTCCCTTTTCTCTCCCACCTCCTCTTCTCCTCACCCACCTCTTCTTCTCTTCCTGTACCTTCTCTTCCACTCTTCCCCACTTTCTCCTCTAATCCTCCACTCTTCCCCACTTTCTCCTCTAATCCTCCACTCTTCAACACTTCCTCCTCTTCTCCTCCACTCTACCAATCCTTCCCCACCCCCTCTTCTCCACTTCCACTCTTTCTTCCCTTTATCTCCTCCCCACCTCTCTCTGTTCCTCCACCTCGTTCTCTAATCCTACTGCACCTACACTTGGCCCCCTCACCTATTCCTCATATTTGTCCTGTGACTACTATCAAAGAAAATAAAGGAAAATCAGAAATCTTGTATTATCACCAAAGCAGGAATAGACGTTTGAATGGGGACCCGTGTTCCAGTGACAATAGTCTAAAGGCGGCCATAGGTGGGTGAAATTTCAAATGAAAATTCTTAGGAATTACTGTGTTACTATGCTGACACTAAACTACTCTGATGACAGTAAGTAAAGAAATAGTAAAAAAAAAAGAAAAAATGTTTTTTAAAAAATGGAATAAAATACTGATTAATTGTATTCTTTTTTAACATGCTATTACCAGTCAGTGTCCCTGAGTATACTGGGTATGTGTTTAGTCCTGGCATTTTAAGGGCCTCAGAATTGGTCCATTTTCAATATATACAGTATACCATAGTTTGTAGACACTATAACTTCCTTTCAAATCAATCAATATACACTTATTGGGATTCTTTTTTTTTATATAAGACATTTAGCAAAATACATTTTGTCATAAATTTATGAAGAAATTTGATTTTTTATTTTTTTTATATAGAAAATAAAATAAGAAAGTACAAAATATATAAATATATATATATATTTTTTTTTTCAGAAACATTTGGTCTTTTTTTGTTCATATTATAAACCCAGTGGTGTTCAAATACCACCAAAAGAAAGCTCTATTTATGGGAAAAAAATTATATAAGTTGCATTTTGGTACAGTGTTGTAAGTGGTGCAATTGCCAGTTAAAGTAGTGCAGTGCTGAATTGCAAAACAATTGGTCTGGTCATGAAGGGGGTAAAACCTTCTGGAGGCCAAGTGGTTAAGTAACAAGAGGGATAGCAGCAGCACGCAGTCACTGGGATCTCTCACACCAGCCGGTACTCACTAATGTCCTTGGATAACTGGATGACTTTTTCCAATATATTGCAGACACCTCTCCTGCAAAGTCATCAGACCAGATCTCCAAAAAGAAGTTCCTCAGTCAGCTCCCACAAAACTTCAGCAGAATAGTCCCCCAGCTAGCATAACTGGGACCTCAATGAGCAGTAGAAGGCTAGCTGACCTGCCCAGAAGGGCAGCAGCCCTACAGGCTGGGATCCCCTCTTCCAGGACAAGAACCCCTCTGTTCCAGGCCTCAGGCTATTTATGCTTCCTGCCAGCCACCATCTGGGCACCCTCCCCCAAGGATTGGCTAGGGCTGCATAAATATGCAGCTGCTGATTTAACTCTCCCAGCCCATTATCTTCCAGAACTCTCCAGAAAGACAGAGGGAAGCAGTCAACCCTGCAGCCAGCAAGACATAGAACAGACCAAAGTAATCACATGCAGCTCAACTGGTTAAATTTAATTAACCTCTTCCCAAGTGCTCTATAGTCAAAAGATGGCTACAGCATGGTCCTCCAGTTCTGGGAGGGTGTCCATGGACGTCTCCCACAACCCAATCTCCTGCAGACCCCCTCAGGTGTGCATTGAGCGCGCTCTGTGACTGTTGTGTTCTTTGGACACAGCTCATCACAGATTGTGGTAAAGGGCCAATCACAGCGACCCTTTACTATGTGATCAGGTGTGTCCAATCACATGTAAGCAGACTTGCTGGGTATCGGCAGTCCTATCCTCACACGCTGTGTCACTGTGAGGAAAGGAGAGGTGATAATCGGCAAGGCTGTCAGTACATTGTTTACAATGATACTTAGGGCACTGATCATCAGTTCCCTAGTCAGTGCAGCCTATCAGAACCCATCAGTGCAGCCTCATCAGTGCCCATCAGTGCAGCCTCATCAGTGCCCATCAGTGCAGCCTATCAGATCCCATCAGTGCAGCCTCATCAGTGCCCATCAGTGCAGCCTCATCAGTGCCCATCAGTGCAGCCTCATCAGTGCCCATCAGCGAAGCCTATCAGAGCCTATTGGTGCAGCCTCATCAGTGCCCATCAGTGCAGCCTCATCAGAGCACATCAGTGCAGCCTCATCAGCGCAGGCTATTGGAGCCTATCGGTGCAGCCTCATCAGTGCCCATCAGTGCAGCCTCATCAGTGCCCATCAGTGCAGCCTCATCAGAGCACATCAGTGCAGTCTCATCAGCGCCCACCAGTGCAGCCTATCAGATCCCATTAGTGCAGCCTCATCAGTGCCCATCCGTGCAGCCTCATCAGTGTCCATCAGAGCCCATCAGTGCAGCCTATCAGTTCCCATCAGTGCATCCTATCAGAGCTCATCAGTGCAGCCTCACCAGTGCAGCCTATCAGAGCCCATCAGAGCAGCCTCATCAGTGCCCATCAGTGCAGCCTCATCAGTGCCCATCAACACAGCCTATCAGAGCCCATCAGTGCAGCCTATCAGAGCCCATCAGTGCAGTCTCATCAGTGCCCACCAGTGTAGCCTATCAGAGCCCATCAGTGCAGCCTCATCAGTGCACATTAGTGAATGAGAAAACATTCTTATTTGCAAAATGTTATAACAGAAACTAAGAAAAGCGTTTATAAAAAAACCCAATGGAGCTTAAATATCACCTAAATAAAGCTCTGTCTGTCAAAAAAAATGCTACAAATTTCATATGGGTCCAGTGTTGCATGACCGCGCAATTGTCATTCAAACTGCGACAGCTCTAAAAATGGAAAATTGGCCTGGGCAGGAAGGGGGTAAACGTGCCCGGTATTGAAGTGGTTAACCTAGCACCTATCTAGGAGGGTGCTACAAAAGTTTGTTCCTTTTTTTAATCATTAGTGGGGGGGTCAAACCAATATTAGCTGTCGACTGCAACGATGAGAACATTTGAAGGAGCAGGATGGAAAAGTTTTTTTCATGAATTAATTTCTAACAGGACAAGCGTTTTTCATTCGGTAAAGTCCATTTATCCTAAAATCAAATGTTAAAAGCAAACAAAATCTTTTGAAATGTTCTGAGAAATTTTCTAAGACTTTTCCTAAGAATTTTCATTTGAAATTCTATCCATCTATAGCCAGCTTAAGAGATTTCTCAAACCTTGGAGAACTTTGCTTTCACTTCCTGTTGTATCTAAAGAACATAAAGTGATGGGAAATCTTCCCAATGGCAGACAGATGGTAAGAAAAGTGAAAAAAAAGGTTTTGGCTTTATATGCTGTATATAATTTTAGTAGGGATATACACCGATCAGCCGTAACTTTCTGACCACTGACAGGTAAAGGGAATAACACTGATCATCTCATTACAATGGCATCTGAAAGCGGGTGGGATATATTAGGCAGCAAGTGAACATGTTGTCCCTGAAGTTGATGTGCTGAGAGCAGGGGAGGACTGACAACTCATGGGGCCCCCGGGCAGTAGGGGATCATGGGGCCGCTGTGTCCTCGCCCACACTCAAACCACACCCAAAAAAGCCTATGAAAGGTACCCGGGGCATCTCATGGGGCCCCCTACTGACCCTGTGCCCTCGGGCAGTGCCCGAGTTCTCGAATGGTCAGTCCGTCCCTGGCTGAGAGCCGTCTGTTCAGTCTCGCACAGTTGTACCAGCTCCTCTCCTGAACTGAAATGGCTTACTCTGATTTCGCTGCACACTGTGAGCTTCTCACAGATAGAACTCCTCATTTCCTGGCTGGGGGACATCCAGCATCATCTAGCTTTTTCCTCTCCATCCTGACTATCCCTGGCCTGCCACTTTCGCATATTGGATTTTAGTTCTTTTAATCCTGGAGGCTCAGCATCAAATGTGGGAATCACCTCTATGAATCTTTAAAAAAATCCCTGGTGGTCTTGCCATTGAAGGGCTTTGCTCAGGCAGGTCCTGTTATTAGGTGACAACACACTGTCCCTATCTCCCAATTGTGCTCCTGTGTTGTCACATGCCCACCACGGTGGAAAATAAAAGCAGCTGTGCCGACACACATTGCTCAGGCATGATCCACTGTTATCGCTTTCAGGAAGCTGGTCCAGAACAATGATGGCTGAAAGAGGTTGCTGGAGATCAGCGGCACTCAGTCCCCGGTCACACTGGGTGCGACTTGGCATATGATTTGCATGCCATACGACTTGCAAATCGCATGGCAAGTCAAACCCAATTATAGCGGTCATATAGGTGCGGTCCCGACTTGGTCGTAGCCGCACCGATTTCTAAAGCAGTACATGCCCTACTTTTGCTGCGATTTGCATAGACATCTGTCTCAGATGTCTTGCAAATCGCACCTCAAATCGGCATGTCATCTAACTTTGAAATTGTACGACTTCACAGTAAGTCCCATGATTTCAAAGTCGGGATCGGTGTGACCAGGTTGCAAGACAGGAAAAAAATAGTCATTGTTTATGATTCACACAGCAAATGAAATGTTATCTAGTTAGGGGTTTACATCTACTTTAATGTAGACATGGCATCAGATATATACACTGCTGAAAAAAAATGAAAGGAAGACTTTTTAATCAGAGTCTAGCATCAAGTCAGTGCAACTCCTGGGATATCGATCTGGTCAGGTAAGTAGCAGAGGGGGTTGGTAATCAGTTTCAGCTGTTTTGGTGTTAATGAAATGAACAACAGGTGCACTAGATGGGCAACAATGAGATGACCCCCAAAACAGGAATGGTTTTACAGGCGGAGGCCACTGACATTTTTTTCCCTACTCATCTTTTCTCACTGCTTTTTACTAGTTTTGAATTTGGCTAGGGTCAGTGTCACTACTGGTAGCATGAGGCCATACCTGGACCCTGCAGAGGTTGCACAGGCAGTCCAACTCCTCCAGGATGGCACATCAATACGTACCATTGCCAGAAGGTTTGCTGTGTCTCCCAGCACAGTCTCAAGAGCATGGAGGAGATTCCAGGAGACAGGCAGTTACTCTAGGAGAGCTGGACAGGGCCGTAGAAGGTCCTTAACCCATCAGCAAGACCGGTATCTGCTCCTTTGTGGAAGGAGGAACAGGATGAGCACTGCCAGAGCCCTACAAAATGACCTCCAGCAGGCCACTGGTGTGAATGTCTCTGACCAAACAATCAGAAACAGACTTCATGAGGGTGGCCTGAGGGCCCAACGTCCTCTAGTGGGCCCTGTGCTCACTGCCCGGCACCATAGAGCTCGATTGACATTTTCCATTGAACACCAGAATTGGCAGGTCCACCACTGGCACCCTGTGCTTTTCACAGATGAGAGCAGGTTCACCCTGAGCACATGTGACAGACATGAAAGGGTCTGGAGAAGCCATGGAGAACGTTCTGCTGCCTGTAACATGGTTCAGCATGACCGTTTTGGTGGTGGGTCAGTGATGGTCTGGGGAGGCATATCCATGGAGGGACACACAGACCTCTACAGGCTAGACAATGGCACCCTGACTGCCATTAGGTATCGGGATGAAATCCTTGGACCCATTGTCAGATCCTACACTGGTGCAGTGGGTCCTGGGTTCCTCCTGATGTAGTGGGTCCTGGGTTCCTCCTGGTGCACTACAATGCCCGGCCTCATATGGGGAGAGTATGCAGGCAGTTCCTGGAGGATGAAGGAATTGATACCATTGAATGGCCCCCATGCTCGCCTGACCTAAATCCAATAGAACACCTCTGGGATATCATGTTTCGGTCCGTCCGACGCCACCAGGTTGCACCTCAGACTGTCCAGGAGCTCAGTGATGCCCTTGTCCAGATCTGGGAGGAAATCCCCCAGGACACCATCCGTGGTCTCATTAGGAGCCTCCCCCCACATTGTCAGGCATGCATACAAACACGTGGGGGCCATACAAACTACTGAGGACCATTCTGAGTTGCTGCAATGAATTTTCTGCAAAATGGACTCGCCTGCTGCATCATTTTTTCACTTGGGGTGTCTTTGAATTCAGTCCTCTGTAGGTCGATCATTTTCATTTCCATCAAACGACGGGGCACCCTTACATTCCTAACACATTACCCCGTCCATATCATAGATATCCAGCAGGAGATTTTTTCCCGACTGAGATTTGATGTGCTTTCATAGTGTTCCTTTAATTTTTTTGAGCAGTGTATTTTTACAGAGATCACAGTACTCCCTCTGACAATGCCTTCATGTGCATTCCTCTCCAGAAGGCCAGCACCATCTTTGCTCAGGCATCCTACAGGGTCACCATTTACTTCCTGGACTGAGATGCCAGCTCAAAGATGACACAATCCTATAAAGCCCGGTGTCTGTGCAGTTTTAGTTCTTAGCTGTGTTCACAAATGTCTGACACAGATCAGCCCCTGTTGCCACCTCTCGAAAAAAGTTGCCATGCTGCACTTTGACCACTTGTTAGGTAGAGTGGGCCAGTTTGGATTGGCCCCATGGATTCCTGGATCCAGAAGCAGTTGCATCCTTTGCACCCATCTCTCCAGGTGGATGGGTCTCGCCTTTCTGCTTATACCCACCATGGGCCCCATTTTCCTGTCGGCCACCTGGGCAGTAGTGCAGCATGCACAGATAGCAAGCCCTGCTCCTTGTGGCACTGCTGAGGTTAACTGAGATGGCTACGAGGATCGGGGAGTGCCAGGCTCAGATGACAGTTGGCACATCTTTGGCTGAGGCCTCCAGTTCTCCCAGTAGATGTAAGCCTGCCATTGTGAACGAGGATCCAGAGACATTCCTGATATGTGACTACACAATGCACTCACCTGAGAATGTTAGAGCAGGGATTGGGTTTCACAGCAGTGCAGAAATATTAATCCCCTGACTTTATTACCTCACTTCACCTGCAGATGTTCAACGCCTCCCTGTCAGATCTTATCTTCTCGAAAAGGACTGGAGTGGCTCCACATCAGACCAGCCCATCGCAGAAGGGATCATCGAAGGAAACAATTTTTGTTTTCGATCAATTGTATGCATGGGCACAGCACGGGTTCACTTTAGATCTTCAATTTATTTCCCATATATATATAGCGCTGACATGTTAGGCAGTCGCCCCCCTGAAGGAATTCGTAGAGCCTACCACAGTTGTACGTAAGTGTGGGTCAATGTGTTCTGGGATTGTGGCAGAAACAGGAACACCCAGAGAAAACTTACACCTTCCTGTTTCAAAACCGATTTATGCATTGACATACCTCCTTACATCCAGTCCGTACAGACAGTACAGTCACCTGCTGACTTGGCAACATCCACAGACAGCTTCACTCTTCATTAACCACTTGCCTAACGGGCACTTATACCCCATTCTTTACCAATTTTCAGCTCTTAGCGCTGTCGCACTTTGATTGACAATTGCGCGGTCATGCAAGATTGTACCCATATGAAATTTTTATCATTTTTTTCTCACAAATAGAGCTTTCTTTTGGTGGTATTTAATCACCGCTGCGTACTTTACTTTGTGCGCTATAAACAAAAATTGCAAAAAAATTTGAAAAAAAAAAACTTCTTTGTTTCTATTATAAAATTTTTCAGACAGGTAATTTTTCTCCTTCACTGATGTGCGTTGATGAGGCAACACTGATGGGCACTGATAGGCGGCACTGATGGGCACTGATAGACAGCACTGATGGGCACTGATAGGCAGCACCGAAGGGCACTGATAGGCGGCAGTGATAGGCAGCACTAATGAGGTGGCACGGATAGGCGGCACTGATAGGTGGCACTGATAGGCAGCACTGATGATGGGTACTGATAGACAGCACTGATAGGTGGCACTGACTGGCATCACTGCTGGGCACTGACTGGCGCAACTGCTGGGCACTAATTGGAACAACCGCTGGGCACTGACTGGTGGCACTGACTGGTAGCACTACATTGATGGGCACATGTGGGTGGCACTGGTGGGCGCATGTGGGTGGCACTGGTGGGCTCGGGTCGGTGGTACTGCTGGGCACAGGTAGGTGGCACTGCTGAGTGGCACTGCTGGGCACAGGTGGGTGCACTGCTGGGCACAGGTGGGTGGAACTGGTGGGTGGCACTGCTGGGCACCGATCATCAGGGCACTGATCATCAGTGCCCTGATGATCGGTGCTGATCCCTGCTCTTACAACTGCCGGTTCTCGGCAGTACTTTCCTCACGCTCTGACAGCGTGAGGAAAGTGCAGCCGAGAACCGACAATTACATTTCCCGGTGATCAGCGTGTCATTAAACATTGATCACGTGGTAAAAGGCCGCTGTGATTGGCCTTTTACCACATCACGTGATCAGCTGTGTCCGTAGGACACAGCGATCACGGAGATCACCGGGTGCGCGCCCCCAGGGGCGCGCAGGAGAGCGTGTTCTGGGAGGATGTCATATGACGCCCTCCCAGAACTGGCCGGCAGAAGTGTAGCCGTCATTTGGCTATCTGTGGTTGGCAAGTAGTTTAGACACAAAAGCTGAATTCAATGCAATTTTACTGCTGATTTCAGTACAGAGGATGTTTTTTCCAGTTTTTTGGAAGTGTAAGAAGATGCCTTTCCTAAGCCCTATCTCTATAAAGATCTAACCTTGACTGAGAAAACCTGGAAGAAACAGGGTCTATGAACTAACTAGCACTAAATATGAGGGGCAAACAGAGGGAAATACCAAATCACATCAGTAAACAAGTTTTAATAAACCTAAATCACCACTAGATGTCAGCATACATCAAAACAATAGTAACCTGATGCAGTTAACACAGTATATTCTGGGACTGTGGAAACAGGAACACCCAGAGAAAACTTATGCTGTTCCGTTTCAAATGCCGCTTTATACACTCACCGGCCACTTTATTAGGTACACCTTGCTAGTACCGGGTTGGACCCCCTTTTGCCTTCAGAACTGCCTTGATTCTTCGTGACGTAGATTCAACAAGGTGTTGGAAACATTCCTCTGAGATTTTGGTCCATATTGTCATACTATTGCCTTTCTATCATCTCCAACCAGTCTGCCCATTCTCCTCTGACATCAACAAGACATTTTCCTCCACACAACTGCTGCTCACTGGATATTTTCTATTTTTCGGACCATTCTCTGTAAACTCTAGAGATGGTTGTGTGTGAAAATCCCAGTAGATCAGCAGTTTTTGAAATACTCAGATGAGTCCGTCTGGCACCAACAACCATGCCATGTTCAAAGTCACTTAAATCCCCTTTCTTCCCCATTCTGATGCTCGGTTTGAACTTCAGCAAGTTGTCTTCACCATGTCTAGATACCTAAATGTACTGAGTTGCTGCCATGTGATTGGCTGATTAGCAATTTGTGTTACCAAGCAATTGAACAGATATACCTAATAAAGTAACCAATGAGTGTATATTGACATACCTCCTAACCCTAGGTTCACACCTAGAATTTCCTGCAGCATTTTGCAGAAACGCAGTACAGTCCATTTAACATGATTTCCTATCAGACAGGTTCACATCTCCGCGTTTTCACCCGGTGCGTTTTTTGGAAAGGGTCAGGGACTTTTTTTAAAGCATGTATTGTGTTTTTTGCTGCGTTTTTGCTGCACTTTGTGTTTTTAAATCTGCCTAGCAACAAGAAAAAGAAAAAAACAAAATGCAAAATGCAGCAAAAACAAGTCAAAAGTGCAGGTGCAAAAATGCAAAATGCAATGCAGAAATGGGTCAAATGCAACTTGCATAGGTGTAAACCTAGCCTTAGACCCGGCCTGCACAGACAGTATGATCAACTGCTGACTTGGCACCAGGGACAGACTGACCATTGGAGAACTCGGGCACTGCCGAGGGCCCTGGGTCAGTAGGGGGCCCCATGAAATGCCCCTGGTAGCTTTTATAGGCTTTTTGGGTGTGATTTGAGTGTGGTCAAGGACACAGGGGCCCCATGATCCCCTGTTACCCGGGGGCCCCATGTGTTGTCAATCCTCCCCTGCTTGGCACCATCCCAGGGGCGGACTGACAACTCATGGGGCCACGGGGCAATAGGGGATCATGGGGCCCCCGTGTCCTTGCCCAAACTCAAAAAAGCCTATGAAAAAAGTACCAGGGGCATCTCATGGGGCCCCCTACTGACCCCGGGCCCTTGGGCAGTGCCCAAGTTTCCAAATGGTCAGTCCGCCCCTGCACCATCCATAAGCAGCTTAATTCTTCAATAGGAAACAGAAGTTGTATCCAACACAATCTTCCATTTGCTAATTGCAGTGCTGAGGATGTTTTTCAAGTCTTTCGAGGTATAAGATGATGACTTACCTTAATTCTTTTCTCTTTAACCCTAGGTTCACATCTGTGCGGGTGGTGCCGCTGCGGGTCCGCACGCAAATCCGTGCAGCTGCACCACCCGCACCGAGAAATGCAGTGCCACGGGCGGGTGCCATTAGTTCTAATGGAAACTGGAAAACACAACTGTACTGGGAACCGAGGTTCCCGTGCGGGCTTCATTTTCCAAAGTAATGCAGGGACTTCTCCCCTCTCAAATGAATAGGCTCTCCTACCCATGCAAAACGCAGCCCGCACGGCCACATATATGTGAACCAGGGGGTAAAGAACTAACCTTAAGGGCATAGAAACGCAGTCCAGATGTGTTCCAGTGCATTTTTTATCCATTTTTGAAGCGTTCCAGTGCGTTTTTGATGCATTCCGGTTCATTTTTTTACCTCTCGTTTTCTTCAATTTAAACAGGAACGTGTACACTCCAGTGTATTTTTGGTGCAGTCCGGTGCATTTTTTATGCGTTTTACCACGTTCCACTGTTCTACTTTTTTTTTTTTGCAACCGGAACGCACTGGAACGATGCAGGTTCACATTACTTGCGTTTCAGTTGCTTTTTTTCTGCATCCAAAACACAAATAAAGTAGGTTATATGGTTGCCAATGTCATAGTTTACATCAGTGCTTGCAGTTCCAATACATTTCGGATGCAGGAAAAAAAAAGTAGAACAGGCGGCATTTTTCCTGCACAGAACTTTACTGGAATGTGGTAAAATGCATCAAAAACGCACTGGAATGCACCAACAACACATTGGAATGCACATGTCCCTATTTAAATTGAAGAAAAAGAGAGGGGGGGAAATGAACTGGAACACATTAAAAACACACTGAAATGTGTCAAAAACGTATAAAAAAACCACGACGGAACATGCCAAAAATGCATAAAATATGCAAATGCAGAAATTCATCCAAAACTCATCTGGACTACGTTTCTATGGTGTGAACTGGCCCTTAAGGTCTCCTAATTTCAGGTGTGTAGTCAGACAGTGTCATCATTTTCAGTAGCGCCCTCCTGCTGTGATGTCATGGGTGAGTCAGGGGCCAGATATAAGCCAGGATGGGGAGCATGGGAGCCAAGCACTCCACACCAGCACAGATGTAACCGGCATGTGGAGGCCCTGTGCAGGGCAGGAGGCTGGGGAAGAGTAGGCCTGCACCTAGAAGAGCCGACTGTAGACTTTCTGAGGGGACTAGGGCGGATTTCAAAAAACCGTTAAGGCCTGGCCAAGTGTTTCCTAAGAGAGGCTAATCCCCTGGAGGGTTCTGGGAGAGGTGCATCTATGGAGGAGGTGTCTAGAGCCCAGTCCATTGAGTACTAATTACAAAGGTAGACTGTTAGAGGGTGATGGATGCATAAAGTGCAGCATATGCTTTCACATGTGACTACTGCAGACCATCCACTAAATGTGATTGACAATATATTCAATTGGAGTCAAGCGACTGTAGGGTGTTTATGTGATGTGACGGTTTGCCATTCCATGAAATCCATCAGTAAAGTGCAGCATTTGTGAGGACATTCTTTCCATGGGATATAAAAGTCCATGGCCGGGAAGGTTGTGTGGAGGCCTCTGGCACAGAGTGGGCAGGATATGTTGGAGGATTCAGTGTCAGCACATGATATAGTGTTCTAGCAAAAGGACAGGAGTGGGGCACAGACAGGAGCCAATTCTAGTCAATCACAAAGCCTCTCTTACAGGTGGCTGCACTAAAAACTTTATAGCACAGGGCAGAGGTACTCTTATTGGTTCCAATGCCGGGGCAGACTGACTATTTGGAAACTCGGACACTGCCCGAGGGCCCGGGGTCAGTAGGGGGCCTCATGAGATGCCCCTGGTACCTTTTTCATAGGCTTTTTCGAGTTTGGGCAAGGGGCCCCAAGATCCCCTATTGCCCGGGGGCCCCATGAGTTGTCAGTCTGCCCCTGTTCCAATGTTAATTACCATCAGTACTTCATAGGCAAAAGACAAGAGCTCCCATCAAGCAATGACCTGAATAATGCTTGCCGAGATAAAATCCCTCAATACTTGGATTTCTCTCTCTGCTGGTACTTGGCTGACCTTATCTACTGTATGTATTGAGCAGTAATAATACTCCAAAAATTCTCAATCACCCATGGGCCGGGTGACGGGTTATAGGAAAGGAACAACTCCCTATGAATGAAATGACAAATCTCAGTGCCGTGACTGGAAAAACTGGCTTTCAGAGACAGACCTCCATATTGCATTCCACCTGTAATTAGGAGGACTAATCTCACCTCTTGCTATCAGCACCAACAATACAAAGCCGGCAAGTTGGCCCTACTTGCTCAAGTCATCAAATTTTAATAAGGGAATATCAAACAGGAGAAGTTTCTGGATGAAACACGAATTGGGGAAATTCCTTCTTTACGCATGCACTCCCTAATGTTTTTCTTGACCTTCTTGTAAAGGGTTGACAGGTGAGTGGGGGGTGTTTGGGCAGTTTCCTTGTTGTGTTGGAATCCATCCTGATTGGTCATGGGTTTACTATAGAAAAGGGACTGCAGAAGCTATTTTCAATGGGCTGTTTCGTAACACAGAGGAAGCTAGTCTACTTTGTGAACTGACTGGCTTGTGTTGTGGAGGGCTCCTTGTAAGGGGGTGTTAGGATAATTTGCAGTTTGGCCACTGAGTTCAGGTGGAGAGTCTGAGAAGATGCCAAAATGTAGGTAGTGGTTACGGTTCCAGTAAGGGCCAAGGTGTTGGTACTGGGATCACCACAGCAACTCCTGAAGGAACCTCAGTGGATGCACTTGGAGTCTCCTTATTTACTGTCCTATCCTGCCAACTACACTAATATGAGTGGGCCGTGAATATGGCTCCAAAAAGGACCAAGGTGTTGACATTGACCATCACCACAACTACTCATGAGTGAATTACAGTGGATGCACTTAAGATCTCCTTGTTTACTGTTCTATCCTGCCAGCTACACCAATATGTGTAGGTAGTGATTATAACTCCAATAAAGGCCATGGTGTTGGCTCTGGCCAAAATCACAACTACTCATGATAGAACCATAGAGGAAGCACTCAGGGTCTCCTAGTTTACTGCTATATCATGCCAGGGACTGCAGAAGGTGATTCCAATGGGCTTTTTCTTAACACATAGGAAGCTAATATGTGTCCCCATTGCCATTATCTTTTACTTTGTGAACTAATTAGCTTTTGTTATGGAGGGCTCTATGTAAGGGCGTGTTATGGTAATTTGTAGTTTGGCCACTAGGTTCGGCACAAAGTCTGCGAAGACAGGCAGTTGACTAGGTGGGGCCCTTCCTGTACAGATGTAATGTTTCCAGCAAGTTGTATTCCCGAGATGGGGGATACCTGAAGAGGTCCTGTCTCCCTAGATAGGACTAGTGCTAGGAACATGATAAAAGAGGATAACATGGGAATAAGTGCTAGCAACTGCCACCAAACTATTCCTAGAACTGGTACCCAGCTTGGCCAGGGAGAAAGTGAGATGAAGTTGAATGTCAAGATATGGTGCATGTAATGGCAATAGCTTCCTTTGAAAGCAAATGCCCACATTAAAGGGAAACTAGGCAGGAGGCCTGTTAGTGGTACCCAGAGTTAAAACATTGCACCTTTTTCTTGGCCCTGCCTACATCCTGAGATGCAATTTGATTGTACAAAAAGAGTATCAAATTTCTATCTGTTGGGTGTGTTATAGTGCATGGAGGACAGCTGCCCGGATTTGGTGCCCCAGATGGTGTGCAATGGAACAGGATGTGGAGGAAGTGAGGAACTGTTCAACCTCTGAGTAGTAGCTGAACCCTTGCCAGATAATAGAACCACTGATACTGTTTATAAAAAATAATTGTGAAGGCCAGAGAAAAACTGGTTCCGCACTAGCATGTCTGAGCTGGGCCAGCTGTTGGCACCACTTTGCCCTTTCCAACTTTTCCAACTTGTTCCACAATTCCTAAAATGCCAGAGTAAATAGAGTTAGTGTTCTATTCTCTCTCTGGGTGTGGGTGTAAAATTTCTTTCAGTGTTCCACCACCAGTCCACAAGAGTGATGGTAATGCCATCATTCTTCAGAACACCTGAAAGAGTGACATTGGCCAACACCACAACTTCTCATGAAGGAACCATAGTGGATGCATTTGGAGTCTCCAGTTTTACTATTCTGTCTTGAAAACTAGGCAACATGTGTAGGCAGTGGTTACGGCTCCAATAAGAGCCTAGTTGTTGGTACTGGCCAACATCACAACTACTCATGAAGGAACCACAGTGGTTCCTGTTCTATCTTGCCAACTATACAAATATGTGCATGCAGTAGTTGGGGCTCCATTAAAAGCCAAGGTTTTGGCACTTGCCAACAACACTACTACTGATAAAGGAACCACAGTGGATGTACTTGGGGTGTGCATGTTTACTGTTCTATCCTGCCGACTCAAATATGTGTATGCAGTAGTTACGGCTCCAATAAGGGTCAAGGTGTTGGCACTGGCCAACATCACAACTACTCAGGAAGGACCCACAGTGGACGCACTTGGGGTCTTCATGTTTAGTGTTCTATCCTGCGGACTACTGTACGTACTGGTTATGTGTCACGGTCAGAGGTTAGGCTCAGAGACCAGTAGCTATAGCAGCAGACAACCAACAGGATAGGTAACCAAGCAGGTCACCCTGGCAGATGACGCAGGCTCACCTGAGGTGCGGGGTCTAAGCACTAACCAGTATTCACCAGAGCTCCGGATGGTGGAGATGGGTTTTTCTGCGTGTTAGTACCAGGTTGCAGTTCTCAGGATCGCCCCACCAGGAGGTGATCAAGCCAGGATCCAGATATGGAAGGTAGGGATCAAGCAGAAGCGTAGTCAGTAAATAAGCCAAGGGTCAGTAACAAGTGGTTGCAGGTTGGGATGAGGCAGAATCGTAGTCGAGGAAAAAGCCAAAGGTTGGTAGCAAAGGTATGGACAGCAGCAGACAAAAGCAAAATATTGACATGGCCTAAATCAGAAAGTTCATGGGAGGAGCAAAGAGTTCAAGGTTCAGCAGAAAACAAGACACAAGGCAGAATTGTCCAATGGATCAGGCAGAAAACACACAGAGTCCCTGATTGCAGAAAACGCTGTATTGCGGAACTTGTAAAACAGTACAACAGCTCACCAGGGGAGCACACCCGACCGGGAAACTCACACCTGTTAGAGAGGAGAGTTAGTGGTGAGTAGGCCCAAGTTGGAGACAGTGCCTGCGAAGGAGAGTGGAGCACGGCCTGGCTGGTCCAACCAAAAGGGAGCTTGATGAGTTGCAGTCGAAGGCCCTAAGTTTTTGCTACTGCTCTGGAACCTCTACGTACCTCTAGTGTTGTCCTTGACAGATGGGTATCCTCTCCTTACCTAGCCACTCGCAAACTATACAGCAAAATCTGGGGCCAGGGACTTAAAAAGACTCTGTGTGATCAAAGCTGGCCACCAGGGTCACTTGGAATCAGCATAGCCAACCAGAACATTATTCCAGGCGACCGAGGGAATAATAGACTAACCCACTTTCTCTTGACTTCCTCCCCCAGCTACATTGCAGTTCTGGATGAGTTCCACCTTCAGTGTAGAATGTAGTCTGCACCTGTCTATATGCTATCAACCTAAAGTGGACCTTCTTCCATTAAAATAACATTTCTCCTCCTGGCTCCCCCACCTTCACTGTCTGACAATTGGAGAATATTTCCTAATTTATTAAAAGGTTTCTAAACTTTTCAGTGCTGCACTGTATTACTTCCTTCTTTATTGCCTATGCGAGAATGACACAGGGCTCCACATATCACACATTCCAGGAGGCAGTTTTACTGACGGGCATGGGCAGATGCATAGCAGTTCTTTGGGAACTGGCATAGACCTGCACACAAGTATCAAGTTACCAGATACCAAGGTTGAGTGCGCATGTGTGCAAAACTCCACCATGTGCATTGATGTTCCCCAGGTCTTGTTTGGGTTCCAAAGACAGGGCTGAGGCCTTTGGCACATATGTGCACACACAAGATTTTCAAAGATTGTGGTGTAGTAGAGAGGAAGACTGATGTTTCTCTTGCCCAGTGCTATTTATCTGCTAATAGGCACTTTCTAGGAAGAGTAGATGGCCTCATCGGTGTGCTGCTACTCTTTCCTTGTTCAGTCACAGGCTGGGGACAGGTCCTGTATGATTAGGATCAAGCCTGCAGAAGATCCAGGACCTGGCTGTACTGTCTTGTAGGGATCCCTGGATCGCAAGATTGGCTAGACAGAATTTCAAAGTCTTTGGTAATCAAGTAAGTTCACAGATGCATATTTCAAGTGTATATTCAGCTATTTTCCTGGAGCTTTACAGAATGTTGGATGGACCTCTAAGTAAAATACTGTACATGCTCCACCCGCTCCTCCATCTTTGGATAACACTCTCACTAGTTAAAATACGGGACAAATTGAAAAGGTCAGCCAGCTATTTACTAAATGAAGTGGAGATTTATAGAGACATCTTTGAGGTTCCAGGGTTTAATTTCTTGCGATCAGCAGAATCTGTAAAACTGTATTTCCATGATAAGAAACATATGAGTAATTTATCTTTGTCCTCCTTGTCTCTGGGGAAGGTAAAAGGTAGACGGATACCCAGAGGCTCTATAGCATATGTAGGATGAAGAAGAAGCTTGTCATCCTGAGGTATGAGCTAAATTTCCCAGCATTAGTAACACCCTTTCCAGAAAGCTCAATATATTTATTTATTTCAGGTACTTATATAGCGCCATCAATTTACGCAGCTCTTTTTTACATATATATTGTACATTCACATCAGTCCCTAACCCCCAAGGGGTATACAATCTAAGGTCCCTAACTCACATTCATATATACACATACTGGGGCCAATTTAGACAGGAGCCAATTAACCTACCAGCATGTCTTTGGAGTGTGTGAGGAAACCGGAGTATCCAGAGGAAACCCACGCAGGCACAGGGAGGCACAGGGAGAACAACTCCAGGCAGGTGGTGCCATGGTTGGGATTAGAACTGGTGACCCTAGTACTGCCAGCCAGAAGTGCTAACCACTTAGCCACTGTGCTGCCCACTTAGCCACTGTGCTCACTTTTGCATTGAGTAATGTTGTGATGTATTGCCCTTCTTTCTGAATGGCACCTCAATGCATTAGTCAATGATAGTTCTTTGCAGTGCAGCACAATGCATGATGTATGTTGCAGTGTGCATGTGCTGCGCTGCCAAAAATACTGCATATGTGCAACTCAGCTGCTCAGCTTCTCCTGCTCCCCCCTCCCAGCAGTGACTTGGCAACTCAGCCCACCCTCCTTCTCCCTCCACCCGTCAGTGATCCAGCAGCACAGCTCCCCCCATCTCAGCAATGACACAGCCCCTACTGCTCCACCCTTCCAGCAGTGACTCAGCAACCTAGCTACCCCATCACAGCAGTGACATTGAAGCTCAGCTCCCCATGCTCAACCCTCCCAACTGTGATTCAGCAGCAAAACCCCCCACTCCTAGTAGTGACTCAGCAGCTCAGTTTCCCCGCTTCACCCTTCCAGTAGTAATTCAGCAGTTCTGTCCTCTGTGCTTCACCTTCCCAAAGTGACTCAGAAGCTCAGCTGTCCCCTGCTCTCCCCTCTTAGCAGTGAATCAGCAGCTCAGTTGCCCCCTGCTCCCCCCTCCTGGCAGTTAATCAGCAGCTCAGTTCCCCTGCTAATCCCTTCAAGCTGCTCAGCTACTCGTGCTCCCCTCCTCCCAGAGCTCCTCAGTTTACATTACAAATTGGGGGTCACATTGCTGCGAGGGGGAGCAGAAAGAGCTAAGTCTGCTGTGAACTTTGAAGATGAATTGTTGCACAGTGCCTGTAGACACAGAAGGCACTTGTGGCCTGTTTTAGCCATACTCACTGCTTGTTGCCAATATATAAACAATTGAACGGCCACATGTTCACTTTGAGCAAATTTTGTCACCACCAAAATTAGCTCCAGATGGTTACCCTGGGGCCTTATTGTCTATGAATGAGGTGCTGACATGTTGAGTCAGTAGGTGCTCTCACTACCACTACCTACAGTAGCTTTGTCCAACAACATGCCTGTGAGATGCGATTGTCACTTTGTTTAAAGCTGCGACTCAGCAGGACACCGAATCTTCTTTGATGAAAAGTCTAGATTCTGTGCTTCATTCCCCGCCAACTTCACTCATCGCCTGCTAACAGCTGTATCATTGTGATTGTAACTTCTTCATCTAAGCACATCTCTGGCTTTAGTCCTGGGACAAAGACAAGGAAAGTGTGTTTATACGTCCTTTGTAAGGGCTGGTGTTGTGTAAGCAGAGTTCTGTTATTTTTAGGTAGTGGCTCCCTCTCTGAGCTCTCAACCTGCTAAATAAAGTCAAATCCATTATTCCTTC